>NC_061119.1:138540068-138694646 GCF_002878395.1 Capsicum annuum | reverse complement strand
AATACGTCTCTCTATAAGTGCATGCATGTATAGAATCCGTATTACTCATAGTTAATAGAGAAGTAGAAGCTACAAGGTGGAAATAACCCTAACTTGTCATTCTCTGTGATCAAATATTATTACACATATCATCTCATCGTTATACTAATAATATTATTGTGCACTTACACCAAACCCCCTTTCCTTGGAACCTTCGATCAACAGTCTAATAATAATCAAAATACTTAGTGATCATAGTATTCCCTGTGGGATTCGACACCCAACCCAGTTGGGTTCTATATTTGACAGCGACCGCTTACACTTTCTAACGAGAGTTGTAATTTGGGCGTATCAATCCCCAGTAGTTTGAAGAATCTCAAACGACCCAATATACTTGGGCTAAGATTGCCCTAATCCCAAACCTCAACACACCCTTCATGGGTGAAACACGAAGGAAGATACGATAACCAACACTAAATCTCAAGGCATTAAGTTTATGATCAGCATAGCAATTCTACCTACTCTGAGACGCTTGAAGTCTATCCTGAATGGCCCAAACCCTATCCAAGGATTGAAGAAAAAAGTCTATACCTTGAGTCCTTATATCTAAAATATCTACCAACCAACTGGATAGAGACAATGCCTACCATAAATAGACTCGAAAGGAATTATCTCTATACTAGAGTTGTATCTATTATTATATGCAAATTCTACAAAGGATAGATGTTGCTCCCATTATCCTCTAATGACTATCATGCAAGCATAAAGTATATCCTTCGAAACCTTAATAGTCCGCTCAGATTGACTATCCGTTTGGGGATGAAATTCCATAGTAAGATCAACTTGGGTACCCAAATCCTCCTAAAAGCTTTTACAAAAGTGCAATGTGAATACTCAACCTCGATTTGAGATGATAGATAATAGTACACAATGCAAATGCATTATCTAACGAATGTAGATAAGAGCCAATCTCTCAGTACTGAAGGAAACTTGTACGAGAATGAAATGAATTGATTTGGTCAATCAATCCACGATGACCAAAATAGTACTTGATCCATGAGAAGTATGAGGAAACACAACCACAAAGTCCATATTGGTTTGTTTTAATTTCCACCTGGGAATGGGTAACTTTTGAAGCAAACCACCAGGTCTTAAATGCTCATCCTTCACCTTCTGGCAACATAGGAAATGAGCTACAAAATCTACTATATCCTTTCTCATATCACCCTTTCTCCTATCTTAAATATTGATGCATCTTAATCACTCCTAGATGGATGTAATACCTAGAACAATGAGCCACCTCTAAAATCAATTAAATCTAATCACCCACTTTTGGCACATAAACTCATCCTCCAATCCTCAAAACACCATTAGAATTAAGCGAGGATTCCTTAGCCTCATATCTCAACACTTTATCCTGATCAATCACAATTTAACATCGTCAAACTAATGAGACAAAATATTCTCCATCAAGGAAAACCTAGCTTCCATGAATTCTAAAATGCACCTAGTTGTCACAACGTCAAGCCTAACTATCTAGTTAGACAAAGACTGAACCTCTAAGGCCAAACGCCTCTCTTGGGTCAAAAGATGTGCCAAGATACCCATGTTAGTTGACTTCTTGATCAAGGCATCTACAACCATATAAGCCTTATTTGAATGATAAAGAACTGTCAAGTCATAATGCTTAAGAAACTCAATCCAATGGCGTTACCTCATATTAAGATCTCCCTTAGAGAAGAAATGTTAAATGCTATGATAATCTGAGAAAATCTCACAATGACTCCATAAAAGTAGTGCCTCCACAACTTCAAAGCAAAAACAAATCACGCACAACTCTAAATCATTGGTAGGGTAATTCCTCTTATAGGAATTTAGCTAATGAGAAGCATATGCAATCACCTTACCCTTCCACAACAATAAAACAACTAACCCAATACACAAAGCATAAAAAAAGATGGAAAAACCCATTCCCTCCTTTGGCAAAGTCATGATAGGAGCTGAAGTCTACAAGTCATTAAGCTTTTTAAAGCTAGCCTATTGAAAAGAAATCTTCTTCTAAGTCAACTTGGTTAATAAAGCTGCAATAGATGAAAAACCCTTATCAAAACACTGATAATAACCTTCTTCCAATAAAACACTAAATCTTGACAAGACTAGTAGACCTAGCCCAATCATGAAGTGATGCAGTCTTGGCTAGATCAACCAAAATATCATCCTTGGTCACCATGTGACCCAAAAAAGATATAGACTCTGATCAAAACACAAACTTAGAGAACTTCAGATAAAACTTCTCATCACTTACTCTCTGAAGAACAATCCATAAATGCTCCTTATGATCACCTTTACTCTTGGAATAAACTAAAATATCATCTATAAATACAATAACAAAGGAGTCAAGATACTATCCAAATATTTGGTTCATCAGCTCCATGAATGTAGCTGGAGAATTGGTCAACCCAAAGGAAATGACAAAGAACTCATAATGACCGTACTAAGTTAGAAAAGTTGTCTTCAGAATATTCGAAGCTCTAATCCTCTACTGGTGATACCCGAACCTCAAATCAATCTTTAAAAACACAGAATCACCTTGAAGCTTGTAAAAAAAATCATCAATACAAGATAAAGGATACTTATTCTTAATCATCACCATTTTCAACTGCTCATAATCAATACACATGAGAATATACCCATCTTTTTTCTTCACAAACATAATAGGTGCACTATAAGGTAACACAATAGTTTTAATATAGCCCTTATCCAAAAACTTTTGTAACTAATCCCTTATTTCTTTCAACTCAGCTAGGTCCATACTATAAGGAGGATTAGAAATGGGCTTGGTGCCAGGGTAAATATCAATAGCAAATTGCGTACCATAATTTAAAGGCATACAAGGCAAATCTATATGGAAAACATCTATGAACTCACGTACAATACAGACAGAATCCAAAAAAGATGATGAAGCAACACTAATATCATAAATATGAGTCAAATAATACAAACAAATCCACTAAACAAAATAATGAGCCTAAAGAAAAGATACAACTCTCTTAGGACTCAAATAAAGCATACCTTTCTAAGATATACTTGCCACACCTGGTGAAGCTAAAATCATGGTCTTAGCATAAGAATCTAGGACATCATGATAAGGAGTTAACAAATCCATACACAAGATGAAAAAAAAAATCAACCATATCTAATATAGTAAAATCTACCTAGGTCTCATGTCAAGCAAAAGTCACAACATAATATCTGTACACCCGATCCACCATTAAAGAGTTTCCAATGAGGTGGATACACAAATATGCATATCAAGTGGCTCACAAGTAGAATTAAAACCCAAAGAAAAATATGAAGACACATATAAGAAAACCAATCTCGAATCAAATAAGAAAGATGCATATTTAAAACAAATAGGGATAACACTTATGATAAAGACATTGGAGGCCTCTGCCTCCAGCCAAGAAGGTATAACATAACATTGACAACATCCACCATATAACTGGGTAGCCCTGCGACCACCACCACAGGCATAAGTACCTCTATCACTCGCACCTCTAATAGAATTTTTACCTCTTATAGTCAATGAAATAGAAACTCTAAAAACACGGTAGGGTCAGTCCCTAGCAAAATAACCAATCTCATCATAAACATAGAAAACCATATAACCCAAGATAATGAAAGAAGGAATTATTGAACTGGACGACCACTTGAAATCCCTGAACAAGAAGACCCACTATGTGAACTCTACAACACAACCTGTATTAGTCTACTATGATACCTGTAGAAACTTATAGAATCTCTACCTTAGGACATATGAGCTTTGAACTCAACCTGACGGTGAATCATCTACCTTCCTAAGATGATCAAAGAATAGACTCAGTTATCTTAGCATGATCCACAATACTCTAAAATAAAGCTTAATATACTACCATCTGATTAGTAGCTAAAAAAATAGGCAACCCCTTCATGAACTTTTGAATATTCTCAAATTCAATGGCAATACTTATATAAGAATATATAGACAAGGCATGAAATTATGCCTTATACTCTAGAACAGTCATGAAGCCTTACTCCAAGCAATCTAACTTATATCTCATCTGATGCCTAAAACTTAAAGGAACAAACCTATTCAAGAAGGCATCTATAAATTGATCCCAAGTTATCTCTGGTAAATTGAGAGGTCGGCAACCCATAAGTGGCCTCAACCAATCTCTTATTTCAACTCTGAACTAGTAATTTGTTTAAGCAATCCTATGCAATACAAGAAAACCAAAGTTATGCATCTTATGGTAATAATCCATCAAGAACTCAAAGGAATGATCACCTACAGCATCACTGAACCTATGAGGACCCAAATGAGTGAACCATGCACTCAAAACAAAAAGAGGCATAATAAATCTTGCTGGCTTAGAACCCATTTGAGGATGCATCACAAAAAAAGGCTGAACTCTTGACCTCAAAATACCATACTCAGATACCATCACTGAAGAAGTAAACACACTTAGGGTCTGTGGGGTACCATAAGCAGATATTGGTGCAACGGAAGGATCTATACTTGAAAATAGGGTAACACCATAAGCATACTTTGTCATGGACTGAGGAATAATACTCATAGATGGAGCAAAATAAGTTGTACTCAAGGGAGCACCTTTTAACTAGGTAAAGAAATCAACTAATAACCCTTGGAAGACTATGATTGAAAAACTTGGCCTAATTGAAATAGGACCCATACCTACAATATGCTTATCTTGAGGCTCAAGGGAGAGTCCCCTAATGCTATCTCTAGATCAGATAGATCCTTGTTCCTATCCACCATGTCAAGCCCAACCATAACTCACAACTCGCCTCCTAGATTAGGCTTTTTTCTAAGATAATGGATCCAATCTCTAACTTCCCTTGATTTAGTCCTCACCATTGCACATAAAGAGTGAATTATGACTCAAAACACAATGTATGAAAGATCTCCACGACATAGAATAAAATAAAAAAAGTTTCTGAAAGATATTTTATAGCCTCTCAAAGATAGATATAAATGTACACATGTCGATCCGCGAGACTCTAGTAGGCACACCATTCTTACATTATTGAGACCAATAGGGCCTAGATACTCTAATACTAATTTGTCACTATCCAAAAACCAAGGGTCATGATGGAACTTGTCTTAGCCTGCCTTGATAAGTAAGCCTATCACCCAAAATAATATGAAATGAGAAGTCAATACCAAGATACCATATAATACCCTAAAATCTTGTATCATAGTATGAGAACTAACTAATAGAACTCAAATGTCAAAATACACTGTATATCCAAAATGAAGTATCTCTATGCTAAATACAAATAAAGACATAGTCTCGATGATTAAAGGCAGAATTCAAATACATAAATAAACTGCTAGCTCAAATAGGCTCCAACTGTCGCTAGAATCAATTATCGTGAGGCATACTCAAACCTAGATGTCCACCAAAAGGGCCTAGTAAGGGTGAGTATGGTCCACTTAAATTCAGTAGGTATCATAGGTTTGTTGAGTAAAGTAGAAAATAAAGCATATAAACATAAACTATGGGCACACCATCTACAATTAGAAAATGTCCCAAATAGTATCCCACACTGTCTCCATTAATAATTTTAATATACACATACAGTGATTACAAGTAGAGAAAAGAAGAGCAAATATACATGTACATCAAATCCAAGTATAAGAGATAGAACAAATGGACAGATATAAGTTAAAGATAGAAATACTATTATAGCATAAGCATAATATATGAAGTACAATAAAGATGAAGATGATGTTGTGATGCACGAGGTCATCCCACAACCTTGAATACACCTACTAAGCTATGCTCTCGAGGTAGGATCCATGGGGGGTTCGTCAACTCATGTACAATCCATATCAAATACTATATCCATATCTCCTATTTGGAATATCCATTGGTACAAGGTTTGAAAGATGTCACATTTTTGGATAGAAAAAGCCAGTGTTTTTAATACTTCAAAGGTGGTACCATTATTTCATGAATGTATAAGAAATGCAGATTTAAATACTCACCACAAACCAAAATGAGAATATCCAAAATCAACCAATATACCAACTAAGTAACCAAAACATCTACTCAAATTGACTTGACATTCATGTCCTAATATAATTCTAGAAACATGAAGTAAAACATACAAGATAATGTCATAAATACCAATATCTAGTCTTTTTCCCACCAAAAAGAGTACAAGCAAATATACGCATATCAACACCAGGATGCAACATTATATAAGACTTCAGACTGTCACACATAACAAATAGTATCTCAAAACTACAAAACATTAACCATATAGGATCCCACACGGGTACATAAATCAGCTAACACATTTTCCATGATACAACCCCATATCCATAGCATATTTTTACATTATTATTAACTACCGAACCCCTTCTGAGGAAAGTTAAGCTATAACCTATCACAAATGCCAAAAATTAGTCTAAAAAGCCTTCAATTAGGAGCTTTTCTCTAACAAATGTACTCAGAACTATCTAAAACATACAAGTATAGAATCTATGCATCAAAAGGAAATCAACAAAACCTATATTCCCCAATTCTATCAAGGTTAAAAATGACCCCCAAAATGGGTTTTTAAAAAGAAAGGGTAAAACTATAATTTTTGTCCAAAATCATATTTTTCCAAGATTAAAGAAACTAATAGGATAAAACCCAAGAAAAAATGGGTCAAAATTAGGTTTAAATTAAAGAAATACTATTTTGAGGCCTTCCATGTCAAAATCCCAAAATTTCACGTTTCAATCCAAGTATTAACAAAGTATAGGAGATAAAAGTCAAAAAAAAGTTATTGCACTAGGGATTTGGAGCTTACACAAACAAGCTTAGAAATGGAAGAAAATGCTCAAAAACTTAAAGCCTAAGCTTCAAGTCTTGAAAATATTGATAAATGATGCAAAAATAGTGTTTAGATATACTAGGTGCAGCTAAAGCGAACCATGGGACACTGAGTAATCAATGATAAACCTCCAAAGTGCCACTAATATGGTACCTACATGAGGGTGACAACCTCCTGAAATGGACCTTGGGCACCTTTAGCGGTTGGCGCTAAGCACCCAGGTCTGCTTTAGCATCAAAGAGCCATAAAAGCACCCTCTGCTAAAGTTCCCACAGTCACACCAGTAGTTGAGCACCAGTTATTGACTTTGAATTCTCTAAGTATCTGCGGACCCCTCGAGATTCATTCAAAATCCTAAGTACATAAACGAGCTATAATACCCTAAAAAATTTGATGCTCCAAACTCTATGGCGCTATTAAATTTTTGAAAAAGAATAGTTCTCATAAAGTTGACCCTCAAAACTCAACTTCACAACTTTCTAAACCGAGGGTCAAAATGAGATATAAAAGTGTAAAACCACACAAACCATGCTACTAACCTAATATTGACATTCCAAATTTTTTGGTACAATCCGTTTTGCCATCCGATACACTTATCAAAAGATATTGACCAAAGTCAACTAATGATTCTTTAAGACCCCAAAACTTCTACCTCACCCATATCACATTAAAAGACATTGGGAACCATACCAATCATCTCCTCCCCCAGAAATACCATAATACAACCACGTGGATAGGTAAAATGGTCAAATCACATAAAAAGAAATATGCCACACAAATTACCAAACGACTGGTCATTACAATGTTTGCCCCAGACTATGGGCATAAGATCGGTACAACCACTTCTATGGGCGTGGTTGTTATAGATCTAGTGGAAAAAGTATTCACCATCTGAATGTAAGAGTGAATGAGTTAGATATTAATATGGATGAACATATATCAATTAGAATCAAGCAACAACATAAATAGAAGAAGGAAATAAATTATTTTCCTAAATCCTTTAGCCTCCCAGAAAAAATACCATGTCATGACCTAACCCTGAGCCTAGTTGTGATGGGTATCTCAAGCCCACCAAGGGCTGAATACCACCCCCTTTACATAGTCACCTTTGAATAATAAATATATTAGAAGAAGCAAACCAAAAATAAGGTGAAAGATAGATAGATAACTAAAAGATACTAAGAGTCAACAAACAGAACCACCCACACTTTCTCCACAAAAGCCTCTAACAAAACTGAACATCAACCTAGGTCAGGATATGCCCCCGACTATAGCCAGAAAAAAGAATCCAAAAGTGATAGTACAACCATCGTTATAAAGTACTCTTTGGTAATGGTCATAACCGTCGCCTGACGATATATAACCTATTAGGACAATTAAAAGAAATAACTATCCTATAATATAAATAACTATTCCAATAGAGTCATGTATAGTGACGGTTTATCTAACCGTCGCCATAAATAATCTATAGCCACGATTAGTTTTGCTAAGAAATAACATTACCCAGGAAATTTCCTTTCACCATATATTTTATCCGCTTTTTAATAATATTTATTAATAAATTAATTAAAAATATATTATCTCATATTTAGCACAATTAACCCTAGAATCGCAATTTCACTCCTTAGCTTTGCCACCAAATACCTAAAGAATTTTTCCTAATTTTCCTCAATTTTAGTTAATTTGCCGCAAAATAAGCTCAAGAATTTGGTGAAAAATTATATTCTCATAATTTCCCTAAGAATATGCTTTTTTTCCTTAAGGTTCTGAATTTGCTTTCGTGGTTTAGGCTAATTTCCCTATTTTGCTCATTTTGCTCTCTTTGTACACCCCATTTTTGGATAATTACTTTCATATTTGTGGTTCAGAGATAATTTCTTTCAATCCTACATTTTTGGCTTCAGTAGAAGGATTTGTGCTTTAGTGAGAGGTATTGTTCATTTTCTCTTATGTGCTAATGTTATTTTCATCGATTTTTGCTATTTTCATTGGAGAAAGAAATAAAATTAAGTGGGTCTTCTTCTCTTTTGTTCTTCTACTATTTTAGTGGATTTTATTTACTGAAAAGGTTTGCATGTAATAATTAATGAACCTACTATATCTAATTTGTGTTGTATGTGCTTTGGTGGTTTGATTTTAGGGTAGTTTATTGGATTTTGGGGTCTAATTTGTGGATTTCATGTTGTCTAATTTATGGATTTTAGGGTATGGTATTTATTTGGATTTTGTGGTATGTAGTTGTAATTGTATTAGATTTTATAATTGTTACTGATTTGTGGTATGTTTACTGTAATTGGTATACTTTAAGGGAGCTTTAAATTGCTATGGATTTTTTGGTCATGAAAATGTTATTGGCAGGGGAGAATATGAAAATGTGTTGTTGTTAAGAGTTTTCTTAACAATAGTTGAGGAATTTTTTCCTTTTCCCAGATTTTGCATGTATTATTATGCAAGTTATTTTTTGGGATTGAGGTGTAGTTGGCTTTTCATAATCGTGATTTCTCATTTTACATTTTCTAGTATTTGAACCATATAGAGTGAGGTTATTTCTTGAACTTTTCAACTATTAGAGAACCTCAATTATGGTTGCCACTATTCAAGTTATCATATATTGATCAATATCGATGTATAGTTTTTCTATTTCAAAGTATGTGCGAATTTGTAACACCCCAAATCTGGTACTCGAAATGCTACATGGTGCTTATGACCTCGAAGGACCACAAGCTAAGCCATGACTGATATTTATACTAAAACACTGCATAATATATTGTATAAATGTAGAAATAAAGGCTGAAAGGCAATAAGGTTTGAAACTGAAATATAATATCTGATAAAATATAACATCTGGATGGGGTATAAAATACCCAAAACAACTGAAATAAACTGTCTGAACATAGTAGTCTGAAAAGCCTCTAACTGTCTGAACTATTTGAATAAGGAGTTGATGGGACATGTCCCCAACTAACTCCAACTAATAAATGAATTAATGAGATAAAGAAGTAATGATCATGTCCTCAAAAGATGAGGAGTCACTGATAACTCTGAATGCTGAGATTGGAATACTATTAATGCTCAAGTGCTTGTGCTTCTGAACCTATGGTATAAAACACCATAGCATAAATGCATCAGTAATTTGAATGTACTGGCATGCATGAGAGGTAGGTTGAATGCAAAGGGCTCATATGCATGAACTATACTAACTAACTGGACAACATGAATGTGAGAATCCATGCATGAATACTTAATTACTGTAACTTAGTTCGTAATAACATGATTACTGAGTCTGAGTACAGATAACATGAGATACTGATAACTATATAACTGAAATAGCTGATACTGAGGGACTGTATCTGACAGTCGTGATTCTGATGGAACTAGCTGAGTTTCGTACTATACTAAGTAGATTGTATCTGACAGTCTTGAATCTGAAGAACTATCTGAGTTCTTCTACTGAGACAGAGATTGAAACTGTAGCTGTGGAAGGTAATTATCTAACTGACATGCCCCAAAACTGAACTGGTGGGGTCCAACCTATAACCCCAGCTGGAAGGGTATCAATAATATGCCACGGGTAAAGACTAGTTGTTAGTATACCCTCTCTGACAGGGAGCTCTTCCATCAACCCCTCCTGGTAGGTAGCCAAAATAACATGTATAAATCCCTAAACGGTAGGGTGCATCTCAACCTACACTGGCTACATAGTTTTGGAACACAAGGATTGTTTCTAAGGATCACACCCTCTACTGAATAACAGGTGATTCCCCATCCTTGGGTTCCCTCGGTGCTGAATCCTACTCCCAACTAAATAAACAGTAAATAGATTAACTGAACTGAACTGATATTAATGGTATTATTTAGTGGAGGTAAATTAAGTTCACTGAGTTTCGTTGACTGACAAAATGCTACTGAGATCTGAGGACTGACTGAGTGTACTGAAGTTATTAACATTTACTAGAAATACTGAGGTTACATAGATTACTGAGCACTGAGATCACTGAGATTACTGAGCTTTATGAGATTTCGGGGTTTTCCTGAGTGACATGACTGACTAGGTTCTATAGATCATGGCTTGACTAAAAGTATCGTGAAATCATAACACTGACTCTAGGCGCACAACTATGTTTTTTGGGTACAAGTACCCCCAGGACTCCATGGAAAGAAACTGACAAAGCATGAATTTCTTGAATACATAACTAATATCAACAATCCATAATTCATTGAGTAAGACATTTCATTAAACATTTGACATGCATAAACTTGTACATGAATGGGGATTCCATATTATCATACTAGTATGGCACTTTTCTTTCACATCGACATTTAATCAAATGCATGGGGAGTATGCTTTGGTTATATAATCATCAACACATCTAATAATCATGGATACATCGATCAACCTATAATTTGAAGAGAGTTTATCACGATTATTATGCAAATCATCACATACTAGGGTCAATCATTGGAACATGTAATTTAAAACATGAATCAAAACTAGACAGCATCATGAACTTGAATTTCAATTCAATTTAAATCATGAACATTCACAAATACCTAAATCTTAGATTTTAAAAGAGATTTTTGAGCTTCATGGGTGAAAGGGACCCATGAATCAACACATGACATACCTGGGTTATGATTTCTTGAAGATTGATGAAGCAAAACTTGAATTTTTGACTTGGAATTAAACACCTAGGGTTTTCTTGTTCTTGAGGATAGATCATTGAGAGAAAACCTTAATTTGATAATGTGAATAAATAATGAACTTATGAGCCTTGGTCTGATATAATTAGGGGTTAAAACGGGTGGAAAAAGACCCAAATACCCTTTAAAAATGAATTAATATAACTAAATGGGATTTGCGACGGTCCTTCGCTGGCTCGACGGTCTATTGTTTTGACCATCGTACGTGGACCAACAAAAGGACTCACTACCTAAGTAGTGACGGCTTGGGCGATGGTCCGTCACAAGTTTGATGGTCTCTCAACCTATTCGTCGCACCTTATCCAGAAGGTTGACTCACTACCTTGGCTGCGATGGTCCATCGCTAGATCGACGGTCCGTCAACCTGGCCATCGCACCTGGGTAATTCTAACAACTCTGAGTAAAACGTCCATAACTTTTTACTTTGATACCAGATTTGGACAAAATTGGTATCATTGAAAAGATAATTCAATTTACCACATGATAAAAATTGAAAATCTTAAAAATTTCACATATAATAAAATGGATTCATATTTCAAAGTAAGTTTCTAACATTCTTAGGACAATTTCAAGCGAGGTAGAATTATAGGGTATTATAATATCTCCCTTATGAGAATATTCATCATCGAATGAGACTGAGTGAGAGGGGAGAAAATAAACTAACGTATATACTGAACATAATTGATTGGAACATGATCTCAGGATTGACATGACTGGTAACTGAATATATCATACCGAATAAGTAAATCTGATACATGTGTAACTGATTCATGAATGCATGACTGAGTGTCATGATCAATTAGGTTTTCCTCAAAATGAGAATCCACATATGATGCGTAATTACATGACTGAAATGATATATAAATGCATGATTGAATATGAAAGTTTGTAATAGAGATTTGATCATGAACTGAATACCAAGTTTGTAATGGTAATTTGAGTATGGAACTGAGTAAGTTCAAGAAAACTATTACGTAAACTAAAAAGTGCTGATGAACCCATGATTATGATAGAAGTATGCATGAACAGGAACCTAAGAACATGGCTGAGACTAAAACATGATATATAGACAGAATTTCATGAACTAAATTGAGCCCCTAAATACATGGCTCACGACTGAGATTGGAACTTGGGAGTCAATTTATAAGTACCCATACTCCAATCTGGATCTATTTTGAGAAAAGGGAGTGGGATGTTTAAGTCATGAAAGTTTGGGGGATTATAGTGTATCTCCCCCTTAGGACACTAGGTCCCTCTAGGATACTAACTTGGCTGAGCTACTAAGGGAAACTGAGGTGGTGCGCAAGGCACCGAGGAACTGATTCTTGATTGATTATCTAAGATCTAAAATTGAGGCCTGATACATGAATTGAGATAAGCTTGTATCTACATGATTGGTTCTTCTTAGAATAGTTTCATTCATGAGATTTTGGCTAGAGAGAATAAATGGAAAGATAGGAAACCAACCTGTACAAACTTGTCTATCTGAGACTAGCACATGCTAAAAAAGTATAGTCAACTGGGGCCTTTCCTTAACACTCTTTCTATAGAGCTCTAATGTCTTTAGGGAACAAGGAAATCTTGTCATGGTCTGAACAAGACAACTGAATAGGAAAAATCATTACCTGGCTAAAATTCAGTAAGATAGGTTAAGACCTATTTCAGATAAAATGACAGATTTTTGCATTGCAACTGAGATTACTGAAAAGATTCACATGCGTGCTGAACATGAATGCATAAATATACTGACTTGTCTGATAAACTAAATAATTGATAGCTAAATACTGAGCATATGAGACTGGTCTGTACTTAGTCTAAATAACTGGACTGAGGCTATATAATATTATGCATAGGAGGTAATGATTGACTAGATAACATGAGGTAACTGAGCATGAATGAGCTAAAACTGTATCACTTCAAGAATGCAAGGCTAGGCGTCTAGCATGATTTAGATATATTTTGTAGACTGATGTTCTAAAATACTACTGACTGAGTAACTGATAGTTGTAGCATTGGTCAAGCAAGTATGGAACTGAACTTAGTTTCTAATCTGATTATTGAACTGAAGCTGGCATTATAACTAAAACTGTAGCAGAGACTGTAACTAAGTATGTAATTGAGACTCATACAGGTACCGAATGCTAGTAATTGAGGCTGATACTGATATTAAAGTACTGAATCGTAATGGCTAAGTAACTAAAAATAGATAGCCATGGTCCCATAGAAATATCTGAATCCTTTATAGAATATTAATTACTAAATTGATGTTGTAACTAAGGACTGAGGTACCGAACATCCACATCACAAATTTATCAAGGAATCTAAAATAAGAGTATACAAGGCATAAGCTGAGTTTGGCTAATCACTAGGGGAGGAGCATGAGTTATGTGGATGGACATATTGTAAAACATGACATGAGTACATAATTTATGAGCTACATGACCTGAGTCTGGAACTTCTGCGTTCATAGGACATGATTTGTAACACTGAGTAAATTGGAATTCCTTATACTAGGAACTTGAAATACACACTATTCTATGAGAAGTATGCAGATACAAGTTGCATTCATGGAATAAAAAAGGTAGAATGCATAAATATCGTGATGACTATAGTACGAAACTTTACACTAAGACAGGAATGGGTTGGAAATCATCTTCCCTTGCTAATTATCTACACATACTGGAACTATAAGTAGAATCTACAGGCTTAACTTCTTGACCCCGAAGTTTAACTGCTATGCAAGGTTTTAAAAGAAAAGAAACTCATAGATATGAATAAGTGTGAACATGTAAATAAGAGATCTGTAACCTAAAGTAACTGCATTAAGAGAACTTTCTGGATTCTACCAGGATCGTAGTGCATAGAGTCTGTTTGGGCATTGCCCACTGATAGCGCTGGAATTGGCACCCTTCTATTTCGGGCGATCGGACTGAGCTGAAGAATTACCATGCAGACTTTGAGGACCAAGTTTAGGGCAATCTTGGACTATGTGACCTACTTTTCCATATATGAAACAAATATTACTATCGGCTCTACACACCTCTTTATGATACTTACCACACTCTTTCCAAAATAGATGAGTAAAAACCCTGCTCTCACTACCCTAGGCCTTGGATCCTGGTGTACTAGCTGAAGGGGAAACTAGGACTAAAATCTTCTAACTATGCTGGCCCTTTTATTTTCTCTCTTCTTCTTCTTAATCTTTTGTTCCTTCATCTATTGGGCATAGACCATAATCCTAGATATATTCATATCGCTAATAAACATTGTAGTCCTTCACTCCTTAACCTCTCTGCTTGATACCTCTGACACAAACTTACTCATTCTAGATTTGCTATCTGCTACTATATAGGGAGAATACCTGGCTAATTGAGTGAACTTAAGGGATTATTCTTTCATACTCATGGTGCCTTGTCTGAGATTTATGAACTCTAACACTTTGCCTTCTTTTTGCTCTAGGGAAATAATCTATCTAAGAGGTTATACCAAACTCTTCCTACTCTATGGGCTCTGTATATGTACCTCTGTCTACCTTCCACTACTTATACAATATATGGGCTACGTCTTGTATTTAATTGGTGGAAAACTCTACACTCTCAAAGGAAGTCACTCCCGTGATATCTATGACTTTCTGAACCTAGTCTAGGAACTCCTGTGGATCCTTTTCAGACTTAGAACTAGTGAATAATAGAGGATTTATTTGGGTAAAGTCCCAAATCCTGGCTGCAGTAGCATTGGCCCCTGGGTGGGCCGGAATGGTAGATGACTATTCATTTAGAGTTGTGACTGAATGAGATAGGGTAGTGAATGCAGTCCCGATTTCTAAAAGATGAGGACTCACTGCTAACTCTAAATACTGAAACTAAAATTCTACTGATGCTCTGGTGCTCGTGCTTCTGAACCTATTGTATAAAATACCATAGCATAAATACATTAGTACGTTGAATGTATGGGTATGTATAGGAGGTAGGTTAAATACAAAGGGTTCATATGCAGGAACTATACTAATTGACTGGACAACATAAACGTGAGAATGCATGCATGAATACATAATAACTGTAACTGAGTTTATGATAACATGATTACTAAGTGTGAGTACAGATAACAAGAGATACTAATAACTATATAACTAAAATAACTGTTACTGAGTGACTGTATCTGACAGTCTATATTTTGATAGAACTAGCTGAGTTTCATACTGTACTATTTAACTATATGTGACAGTCTTGAATCTAAAGAACTATCTGAGTTCTTTTACTAAGACTGAGACTGAGATTGAGACTGAAACTGTAATTGTGGGAGGTAATCATCTAACCGACATGCCCCAAAACTTAACTGGTGTGGTTCAACCTATAATCCCAGCTGGAAAGGTGACAATACTCTGCTGCGGGTAAAGACTAGCTGTGAGTATACCCTCTCTGACAGGGATCTCTTTCTTAAACCCCTCCTGGTAGGTAACCCAAATGAGGTGTATAAGTTCCTAAACGCGTAGGGTGCATCTCAACCTACGCTGGATATGTAGTTTTGGAACACAAGTATTGATTCTAAGGATCACACCTCCACTGAATAACAGGTGAGTCACCATCCTTAGGTTCACTCGGTGCTGAATCCTACTCTCAACTGAATAGACACTGAACAGGTTACCTGAACAGAAATGATACAAATGGTATTGTTTAGCTGAGCTAAATTGAGTTCACTGAGTTCCGTTGACTGACGAAATGCTACTAAGATCTGAGGACTAACTGAGAGCACTGAAGTTACTAAAATTTACTGGGAATACTGAGGTTACTAAGATTACTGAGTACTTAGATCACTGAGATTACTAAACTACTGAGATTACTAAGATTTTTGAGATTTTTGGGTTTTCTTGAGTCATATAACTGACTGGGTTCTATGGATCATGGCCTGACTGAGTGTATCATGAAAACACGACACCGACTCTAGTCATACAACTATGTGTTTTTGGTAAACGTACCCCCCAGGACTTCATGGAAATAAACTGACAAAGCATGACTTTCTTGAATACATGACTAATATTAACAATCCATAATTCATTGAGTAAGACATTTCATCAAATATTTGACATGCATAAACTTTTACATGAACGGGGATTCCATATTATCATACTAGTATGACACTTTTCTTTCATATAGGCATTTAATCAAACACATGAGGAGCATGCTTTGGTTATTAAATCTTCAACACATCTAATAATCATGGATACATTAATCAACTTGTAATTTGAAGGGGGTTTATCATGGTTATTATGAAAATCATCACATACTAGGGTCAATCATTGGAATATCTAATTTAAAACTTGAATTAAAACCACACAACATCATGATCATGAATTTCAGTTTAATAGAAATCATAAATATTCACAAGTACCCAAATCTTGGATTTTGAAAGAGATTTTTGAGTTTCATGGGTGAAAAGGACCCATGAATCAACACATGACAAACCTGGGTTGTAATTTCTTGTAGATTGATAGAGGAAAACTTGAATTCTTGACTTAGAATTAAAAACCTAGGGTTTTTTGTTCTTGAGGATAGATTTTTGAAAGAAAACCCTAATTTGATATTGTGAATTAATAATGAACTTATGAGCCTTGGTTTGTGTAGTACCCCGAGAAATTTTTCATTGAAATTTTGTGCGTAAATGTGTTGGGTTCTATCTTCTAGAATGAATTATAAATTTTCCATGTGGAATATCTTAGATTATGACCCACCATTGCATAGATTATCGAATAAGCTTTCCAATGATATGTGGATCATCCAAAACGGACACCCGTGCGATGAGATGAACATTCCGATCGAACCGTGAATAGTAGTAAATAGTAAAACGTGCAGGAAAAAGTACTGAGGCCTGGCGTATTTTTGCTCCAACTTTAAATGACCATAACTCCTTGTACATAATAATCTGGGTGTTCTACTATATATCAACGAAAATCTTTGCGAGTCCTCTTTCCAATAAAATTGGTTTCGTAAAATTTGTCTATCGGAGCAAAAAGTTATGGTCGATCTACTTCAGCCTATCAAAAGAAATTTTTTTAGTCAACTTTAAATGACCATAACTCCTCGTACACAATGATCTGGGTGAGATACTATATATCAATGGAAAGATATGAGAGTCCTCTTTCTAATGAAATTGGTTTCATCTAATTTGCATATCGGAGTAAAACGTTTTGGTTGATCTTCTTCATACTATAAAAATAGTCTACGAAAGGACAGATTTGAGAATTATTTCATTTTTAGGGGTGTTTTGGTCATTCCCCCTCACCCAAAATCCGTCCAAACCCTATATTAAAGCCTATTAGAAGCATTATATATTATATTTCATCAAATTCCCTCAAAAACAAAAACCCTAAGCTCCTACATCCAACTTCAAGAACCTCCAAAGTTAACCATTAATTCTGTAAATTTATTCAAGATTCTAAGTTCCTAGTTCAACAACTCCAAGAACCATCATTCAAAGGCACGATTAACATCTCAAAAACAAGTATTGATCTAAAGTTCATCAATCAAGGTATGTGGGATTTTTCAACAAGAACTCTCTTTCGTTCTTGTGCCCAAAAGTAATTTTCTTTACAAAGGCATGATTTTTATTTGATCTTTACGAATTTGAAGCATGAACCCATTCTTATGTTGATTACTATGAAATCTTAATGTTTATAATTTTGAAATATGAATTTACATATGTGGAGATATAAAACATAAATCTTGAATGATATTTAGCATGATTTTGATATTTGGGTCATGAATCCCCATTGAAAATTGTGTTATTTTGAGAAAGTGTGTGTTATAAGAATGTTGATGTTGAATATTTGAGATATTTTGAATGACTTGACCTTTTGGTCTTAATGAAGTTATTTTGAACTCGAGTGTGAAAGAAATTCACAACGTGGTTGATTTTGATAGATGGAAAGCATGATGGCTCCCGATGTATATTTATATATTACTAAAATTATTTTGTTGTGGATTATCTTTGAAATAATCTGAGCTAAGTTCGAGAGATATCTTTAGCATCGAGTGGGAGGTATAAAGCGACCTTACTTCCCTAGAGCTACGTGCCCTCATAGGAGTGAGCCTAATGGTGATTTATATAGTGATCACTAGTTTGCGTGAATTTGATATCAATAGTCCTACTCCGATGGCAAGGATAGGATGGCTCTCCCCAAAGTGGGTTGTACGTTGGACTCCATGTAGCTCACATGATTTATGTCGGTTATAGGATCTCCCAGTGTGTGTGTGTTTCCTTGTGTCTATGGTGAATGGTGAAGTGATTTGAAAGTGGAATTGTGAAAGTTATTCTTTCGAAAGATTTGAATGATATTTACATTATGAGAATTGAAATTCTTGATGAACTAAAAGTGATTGACAAATTATATGATGACTCACATGTGTTATTGTACTTACTTCATCCTCTCATGATTATGATGATTTTCTTCGGGCTATGTGAGTCTTTCATACATCCTGCATATTTCTTATAAATATTTCGATGATGATGTTTATACAACTGCATACACCCCCATATACTCGATTCCTTTCCATGGTACTGACCCACATCTTTGAATGTGGGCTTTATTTTCTCAGAATGTAGGTTCAGGTGCTCAGTTCTTGGTTCAACAGCGATTCTTCGAGCACGCTGTTCTACAGCCTCTGTTTTGGTGAGTCCTCGTGTTCCAAGGACGTGATGTCTGATGTTGGTTTCATGGAATTATTTACGTTTGATAACTGAGTATGTGTCAGTTGAGGTATGTCTCAATGGCTCGCTGGTTTTATTAATTTTCTTAAAGGCTTGTTAGACTAGTATAGATGTTGAGAGTTGACTAATAAGTCATATTTTGTTATCTTTCTAAAATTCTTTTATTCTTGGATGATGATTACTCTGTTGATATTGAGGGTTATTTATGGAGACCCCATTGATTTGTGTTGAACTGAATGAAAATGGCTCAAAGGGTTAGCTTGGGGATACTCTTAGCCTCAAGCATTGTGTGACACTCCGGGACCCATTTTCTGGGGCGTTACAAACTTGGTATCAGAGCCTAAGGTTTTAAGGTGTCCTTGGGAGTCTGATAAGCTGCGTTAAGTAGAGTCTTGATAATCGGTGTGTAGCATACCACATCTATGAGCAAGAGGCTATAAGACGTTTTAGGAAAAAGTGTGATTCTTTCTTTTAGAAGTCTATCATCCATAAAATGTCTCTCTCTGCTATTGATTCATGCTCTCCTCTTTTATAAATATGCCTCCACATCGAGCGAGAAGAAATAATGATGGTCGGCAACCTCAACCTGCTGACCCATTGAATGAAAACGTGTCTCATGCTGAATTTCGGATAGCCTTTCAGGCGTTGGCCCAAGCTGTTACTATAAATGTTTAGGCCAACCCGGCCTTGGCTCCACAACAGCAGGGAGCTAATTTAGCTGCTGCCAGGATTCATGACTTCATGCGGGTGAATCCGCCAGAATTCTATAGGTCCATGTATAATGAGGATCCATGGTTATTTTTAGAGGAGGGGCGGAAGATTACTCAGGTAATGCATGTATCTGAGGAACATAGTATGGAGTTGGCTGCTTATAGGTTAAAAGACTTTGCTTATGACTGGGTTTTTTCTTGGAGGAAAGATAGAGGTCAGGGGGCTGCCCCTACAATTTGGCAAGAGTTCCAAGATGCATTCCTGGATAAGTTTTTCCCTTTAGAGATGAAGGAGGTGAAGGTGGAAGAGTTTATAAACCTACGGCAGGGCTCTATGACTGTTAGGGAGTACTGTCTAAAGTTATATCAATTGGCCAAGTATGCTCCTGACTTAGTGGCTGATAATCAGGCTAGTATGAGTAAGTTTATGACTGGAGTGTCTAGTTATATGGTTAAGGAGTGTAGGTCTACTATGCTGAATAGTGAGATGAATTTTTCTAGGCTGATGACTTATGCCCAACAGATTGAGGTACACAAAATTAAGGAGAGAGATCGAATGAGAGAGAATAAGAGAGCTAGGTTTGAGCAGCATGGATAGGGTCAGACTAGATCACAGGGAGGGAGTCGCCCTCAGTATTAAGATCATTCGTCTATGCCAGCACCGTCATCTGCTAGTGCTCCCATGCCTAGAGGTAGGTAGGAGAAAGGTAGTAGGTCATATACATCCAAGTCCCAATACATGTTGGCAGTAAGCCAAATCTTCCCCTGTGTCCTAAGTGTGGTAGGGCTTATTCGGGTGAGTGTTGGGGTGAGAAGAGGGGTTGTTTCCGGTGTGGTGACATGGGTCACTGAGTTAGAGACTGTCCATAGGATGGACAAGGGCATCGTGACTATCGCCCTTAGACCCAAAATCAGACTATTAGTGCTCTAGTTCCAGTGACTCTCCCAGCCCCATCTCAGGGCACCTCTTCTAGCAATGTTGGTAGGCAATGCCAGAATAGATTCTATGCTTTACCATCTCGCCAGGAATAGGAGGACTCTCCCAATTTTGGCTTCGTATATTTCAGTTTGATGTGTAGGCTTTGTTGGATCCTGGATCTAGTTTCTCATATGTTACACCTTTGATTGTTGTGAATTTTGAAATAAGTCCTGAGATTATTCCTGAGCCTATCCTAGTTTCTACCCCAGTGGGTGATTCGATTGTTGCCCAGAAATTGTATAAAAAGTGTCCTGTTACCGTTCTTTATAAAGTCTTATTTGCTGATCTGATTGAGTTAGACATGGTAAATTTTGATGTGATTATGGGTATGCACTGGCTGTATTCTTTTTATGCCTCTATTGATTGTCGAACCCGAGTGGTCAAGTTTTAGTTTCCGGGTGCATCTGTGTTTGGGTGGTCTGGAAATTCTATGTCACCCAAGAGTCATTTTATCTCTTACCTCAAATCTAGAAAGCTTATTTCCAAGTGGTGTCTTTACCATATGGTTAGAGTCAAAGACACTACGTCTGAGACTCCAACTCTCTAGTCTATTAACGTCGTCAATGAGTTTTCTGATGTCTTTTTTGATGATCTTCCAGGGATACCTTCTGATAGAGAGATAGAGTTCGGGATTGATTTTCTTCCTAATATTCAGCCCATTTCTATTTCTCCTTATCGTATGGCCCCTGCAGAACTTAAGGAGTTGAAAGAGAAACTCAAAGATCTACTAGATAAGGGTTTCATAAGGCCCATTATTTCTCCTTGGGGTACTCCTGTGTTGTTTGTGAGAAAGAAAGATGGCTCATTGCGTATGTGCATTGATTACCGCCAATTGAATAAAGTTACCATAAAAAATAAGTACCCTCTTCCGAGAATAGATGATTTATTTGACCAATTGCAAGGTGCAAGTTATTTCTCAAAGATAGACCTTCATTCTGGCTATTATCAACACAAAGTTAGGGAGTGTGACATCGTAAAAACTGCTTTTCGAACTCGTTATAGCCATTTTGAGTTTCTTGTTATGTCTTTTGGGTTAACTAATACCCCAACAGCTTTCATGGATCTTATGAATTGAGAGTTTAGACCATATCTGGATATGTTTGTTATAGTGTTCATCAATGATATACTGGTGTACTCCCGTAATGAGGATGAACATTCTGATCATCTCCGAACTATCCTGCAAACCCTTAGAGATCACAAGTTGTTTGCCAAGTTCAGTAAGTGTGAGTTTTGGCTAAGGTCAGTTACTTTTCTGGGTCTTATCATTTCTTCCGAGGGTATTAGAGTTGATCGCCAACATTTGTATCTAAATGTGCAATATGCCAACAGGTTAAGGTTGAACACCAAAGACCTGGTGGTATGATGCAAGAGTTTAGTATTCCCACCTAGAAGTGGGAAGAGATAAATATGGACTTCATGATTGGTTTACCTCCTTCCCGACGCCATCATGATTCTATTTGGGTTGTGGTTGATAGGTTGACTAAGTCTACTCATTTCTTGCCTGTTCATACTTCATATACTGCTGAGGATTATGCTAGATTGTATATCTGAGAGCTAGTCAGACTGCATGGAGTTCCTTTTTCTATCATTTCAGATAGGGGTACTCAGTTCACCTCACAATTTTGGAAAGCTTTTCAGAAGGGTCTTGGTACCCAAGTGCTTTTGAGTTCTACTCTTTATCCACAGACCGATGGTCAGACTAAGTGGACCATCCAGACCTTAGAGGATATATTAAGAGCTTGTGCACTTGACTGTAAGGGAATTTGAGATGATCACTTACCTTTGATAGAGTTTGCTTACAATAATAGTTTCCACTCTAGTATTGGCATGGCTCCGTTTGAAGCCTTATATGGGAGGAAGTGTAGATCACCCATAGGTTGGTTTGAGATGGGTGAAGTGGCTGTAAGTGGTCCTGATTCGATATTTGAGGCTATGGAAAAAGTTAAGTTGATTAGGGAAAGGTTGAAAATTGCGCAGAGTCGTCAGAAGTCTTATGCAGATGTTAGAAGGAGAAACCTTAAGTTTGAAGTTGGTGACCTAGTGTATCTGAAAATTTCACGCATGAGGGGGGTGAAGAGATTCGTAAAGAAGGGGAAGCTTAGTCCCCGTTGTGTTGGTCCTTACAAAATTCTTAGCCGTGTTGGTAAGGTAGCTTATGAGGTCGAGTTGCCTTCCGAGTTGTCCTCTGTTCATCCAATATTCCATGTCTCCATGCTTAGAAAGCATATTAGCGATGCTATGGAAGTGGATTCCTCTGTGAGTACTGAAATTCAAGAAAATCTTTCTTTTAATGAGATTCCTATTGAGATTCTTGATTTCAATGTTCGAAGACTAAGGAACAAAGAAGTTCCCTTGGTCAAGGTGTTGTGGCGAAACCAATCTGTTGAGGGTGAAACTTGAGAAGCTGAGGCGGATATGCGATCCAAGCACCCGCACCTATTTTCTGCGAACTCCAATCAAGCCAAAGGTGCCATTCTTTCCTAAATCATGCACTTTTGATAAAATTTCCAGCAGTTTAGCTGTCATTTATTATGTGTTCAACTGTAGTTTCTTGAATTTATGCATTCTATGTTGCATTCAAAGTGAGAAATGATGTAGTGATGAGTCTAATGAATGGTTTCATTTGTATTCTATATTCCCTATCTAATGTTGGCATGTCTAGCATCATTCGAGGACGAATGTTTCCAAGAGGGGATGATGTAGTACCCCGGGAAATTTTTCATTGAAATTTTGTGCGTAAACATGCTGGGTTCTATCTTCTAGAATGAATTATAAATTTTCCATATGGAATGTGTTAGATTATGACCCACCATTACGTATAGTATCGAATAAGCTTTCCAACGATATGTGGATCATCCAAAACGGACACCCGAGCGACGAGTTATGAATATTCCGATCGAACCGTGAATAGTAGTAAATAGTAAAACATGCAGGAAAAAGTATTGAGGCCTATCGTATTTTTGCTCCAAATTTAAACGATCATTACTCCTTGTACATAATGATCTGGGTGATCTACTATATATCAACAAAAAGCTCTGCGAGTCCTCTTTCCAATGAAATTGGTTCCATCCAATTTGTCTATCGGAGCAGAAAGTTATGGTCGATCTACTTCAGCCTATCAAAAGCGAATTTTTGGGTCAACTTCAAACGATCATAACTCCTCGTACACAATGATCTGGGTGAGATACTATATATCAATAGAAATATATGAGAATTATATTTCTAATGAAATTAGTTTCATCCAATTTAGATATCGGAGTAAAACGTTATGGTTGATCTACTTCAGACTATCAAAACAGTCCACCAAAGAACAGATTCTAGAATTATTTGATTTTTAGGGGCGTTTTGGTCATTCCCACTCACCCAAAATCCATCCAAACCCTATATTAAAGCCTATTAGAAGCATTATATTTATATTTCATTAAATTTACTCAAAAAGAAAACCCTAAGCTCCTACATCCAACTTCAAGAACCTCCAAAGTTCACCATTAATTCTGCAAATTCATTCAAGATTCTAAGTTCCTAGTTCAAGAACTCTAAGAACCATCATTAAAAGGCACAATTAACTTCTCAAAAACTAGTATCGATCTAAAGTTCATCATTCAAGGTATGTGGGGTTTTTCAATAAGAACTCTCTTTCGTTCTTGTGCCCAAAAGTAATTTTCTTTACAAAGGCATGATTTTTATTTGATTTTTACGAATTTGAAGCATGAACCCATATCTTATGTTGATTATTATGAAATCTTGAAGTTTATAATTTTGAAAGATGAATTTACATGTGTGGAGATATAAAGCATGAATCTTGAATGATATTTAGCATGATTTTGATATTTGGGTCGTGAATCCCTATTGAAAATTATGTTTTTTTGAGAAAGTGTGTGTTATAAGTACGTTGATGTTGAATATTTGATATATTTTGAATGATTTGACCTTTTGGTATTAATGGAGTTGTTTTAAACTGGAGTGTGAAAGAAATCCACAATGTGGTTGTTTTTGATAGATGGGAAGCATGATGGCTCGCGATGTATATTTATATATTACTGAAATTTGTTTGTTGTGGATTGTCTTTGAAATGATCTGAGCTAAGTCCGGGAGATATCTTTAGCACCGAGTGGGAGGTATAAAGCGACCTTACTTCCCTAGAACTACATGCCCCCGTAGGAGTGAGCCTGAGGCTGATTTATATAGTGATCACTAGTTTGTGTGGATTTGATATCGATTGTCCTACTCCGATGGCAAGGATAGGACGGCTCTCCCCAACTTGGGTTATACGTTGGACTCCATGTAGCTCACATGGTTTATATCGGTTATAGGATCTCCCAGTGTGTTTGTGTTTTCTTGTGTCTATGGTGAATGGTGAAGTGATTGAAAGTGGAATTGTGAAAGTTATTCTTTCGAAAGATTTAAATGATATTTACATTATGAGAATTGATATTCATGATGAACTGAAAGTGATTGACAAATTATATGATGACTCACATGTGTTATTGTACTTATTTCATCCTCTCATGATTATGATGATTTTCTTTGGGCTATGTGAGTCTTTCATACATCCTTCATATTTCTTATAAATATTTATGCTGATAATGTTTATACAACTAGATATACCCCCATGTACTTGGTTCCTTTCCACGGTACTGACCCATATCTTCGGATGTGGGCTTTATTTTCTCAGAATGTAGGTTTAGGTGCTTAGTTCCAGGTTTGACAGTGAATCTTCGGGCACACTGTTCTATATCCTCTATTGTGGTGAGTCTTCATGTTCCAAAGAAGTGATGTCTGATGTTGGTTTCACGGAATTGTTTACATTTGATAACTGAGTATAAGTCAGTTGGGGCATGTCTCAATGGCTCGCTGGCTTTATTGATTTTCTTAGAGGATTGTCAGACTAGTATAGATGTTAGGAGTTGACTAATAAGTCGTATTTTGTTATCTTTTTGAAATTCTTTTATTCTTGGATAATGATTACTCTGTTGATATTTGAGGGTTATTTATGGATACCCCGTTGATTTGTGTGGAACTGAATGAAAATGGATCAAAGGGTTAGCTTGGGGCTACTCGTAGCCTCAAGCACCGTGTGATGCTCCGGGACCCATTTTTTGGAGCGTTACAGTCTGATATAGTTAGGGGTTAAAATGGGTGGAAAAGACCCAAATACCCTTTAAACATGACGTAAAATAACAGAATGGGATCTGCAATAGCTAGTGCAATGGTCCATCGCTGTCTCTAAAGTCTGTCGTTTTGATCATCGTACGTGGATCAAGAAAGGGACTCGCTGCCTAAGTAGCAATGGCTTGGGCGACGATCCATCACAAGTTCGATGGTCTATCTACATGCCCATCGCACCTTATCCAGAAGGTTGACTCATTGCCATGACTTTTATGGTCCATCGCTAGATCGATGGTCCGTCAACCTGGACGTCGCACCTGGGTGATTCTGACAGCTCTGAGCAAAATGTCCATAACTTTTTACTCCAATACCGGATTTGGAAGAAATTGGTATAGTTGAAAAGATAATTCAATTTTCCACATGATGAAAAGTGAAAATATTAAAAATTCCATGTATAAAAAATGGATTCATATTTTAAAGTAAGTTTCTAACATTCTTGGGATGATTTCAAGCTAGGTAGAAGTATTAGGTATTGCAATATCTCCCCCTTAAGAACATCCGTCCTTGAATGAGGATAAGTGAGAGGGGAGAAAATAAACTGATGTACATACTGAACATGAATGAATGGAACATGATCGCATGACTGACATGAGAGGTATTTAAATATATCATACCGAACATGCATATCTGATGCATTTATAAATTATTCATGAATGAATGATTGAGTGTCATAATAAATTGAGTTTTTCTCAAAATGAGAATCCATCTCTGATAGACAATTACATGACCGAACTGATATATGAATGCATGACTAAATATACAAGTTTGTAATGAAGATCTGAGCATGAATTGAATACCATGTTTGTAATGGTAATTTGAACATGGAACTGAGTAAGTTTAAGAAAATAGTTATGTAAACTGAAAAGTACTGATGAACCCATGATTATGATAGAAGTATTTATGAACAGGAACTTAAGAACATGGCTGAGACTGAAATATGATATATAAATTAAATTTCATAAACTAAACTAAACCCCTAAATACATGGCTCACGACTGAGATTGGAACTTGGGAGTCAACTTATAAGTACCCACTACTCAAATCTGTATCCATTTTAAGAAAGGGAGTGGGTTATTTAAGTTATGAATGTTCGGGGTATTATAGCATATCTCCCCCTTGGGACACTAGGTTCCTCTAGGAATACTGACTTGGCTGAGCTACTGAGGTAAACTAAGGCGATATGTAAGGCACCTAGGAACTAATTCTTGACTGATTATTTGAGATCTGAAAGTGAGGCCTGAGACATGAACTGAGTTGAGTTTGCGAACTTCATGATTGGTTCTTCTTAGAATAGTTTCATTCATGAGATTTTGGCTAGAGAGAATAGATGGAAAGATAGGAAACCAAACTGTACGAACTTGTCTGTCTGAGACTAACACATGCTGAAAACCTATAGTCGACTAGAGCCTTTCCTTAACACTCTTTCTATAGAGCTCTAATGGCTTTAGGGCACAAGGAAATCTTGGCGTGGTCTGAACAAGACAGCTGAATAGGAAAAATCATTGCCTAGCTAAAATTCGGTAAGATAGGTTAAGACCTATTTAAGATGAAATGACTAAGATTCTTACATTGCTACTAAGATTACTGAAAAGATTCACATGGATGCTGAACATGAATGCACAAGCATATTGACTTATCTGATTAACTAATAGCTGAATACTGGGCATGTGAGACTAGTCTGTACTTAGTCCGAATAACTAGACTGAGGCTGTAGAATATTATGTATAGGAGGTACTGATTGACTGGAGAACATGAGGTAACTGAGCATGAATTAGCTAAAACTATATCACCTCAAGAATGCAAGGCTATGGCTCTAGCATGATTTGGATATATTCTGTAGACTGATGAACTAAAATACTACTGACTGAGTAACTGATAGCTACAACGTTGGTCAAGCAAGTCTGGAAATGAACTGACTTTTTGATCTGATTACTAAACTGAAGCTAGAATTATAACTAAGACTGTAGTAGAGACTGTAACTAAGTATGTTATTAAGACTCATAGAGGTACCTAATGCTAGTAACTAATACTAATACTGATACTAACGTACTAAATACTAATGGCTAAGTAATTGTAAATGGATAGCCATAGTCCCGTAGGAATATCTGAGTCCTTTATAGAATATCAATTACTAAACTGATGTTATAACTGAGGACTAAGGGACAGAACATCCATGTCACAAATTTATCGAGGAATCTAAGACAGGAATGGGTTGGAAATCGTCTTTCCTTACTGATTATCTACACATACTGGAACTATAACTAGAATCTGAAGGCTTGACTTTCTGACCCCAAAGTTTAACTTCTATGTAAGGTTTTAAAAGAAAAGAAATTAATGAATCTTTAGAAGCATGAACATGTAAATGAGAGATCTATAACATACTAGTAACTACATTAGGAGGACTTTTCCTAATTCTGCCAGGACTGAAGTGCGTAGAGTCTGTTTGGGCGTTGCCCACTGATAGTGCTAGAATTGGCACCCTGCTATTTTGGGCGACTGGACTGAGCTGAAGAATGACCATGCTGACTTTGAGGATCGGTTTTAGGACAATCTTGGACTTTGTGGCCAATTTCACCACATCTAAAATGCATATTACTATTGGCTCTACACACCCCCTTATGATACTTACCAAAATCTTTGCAAAATGGATAAGTAAAAACCTTGATCTTACTACCCTAGGACTTGGAGCCTGGTGGCTGATGGGGACACTGGGACTGAAAAGTTCTGACTATGCTGAGAACGGTTACCACCTTGTAACCCTGGCTGAGAAAAACTATAACTACCTGTTCTGGCCCTCTTATTTTCTCTCTCCTTCTTCTTAAGCTTTTGTTCCTATATCTATTGGGGATAGACCATAATCCTAGATATGTCCATATTGCTAATCTACATCACAGTCCTGCACTCCTTAACCACTCTACCTGATACCCCTGACACTAACTTACTCATTCTGGATCTGTTATCTTCTACTACTGGGGAGCATACCTGTCTAACTGTGTGAACTTAAAGGAGTATTCTTTCATACTCATAGTGCCTTGTCTGAGATTTATGAACTCTAAAACTTTGGCTTCTTTCTGCTCTAGGGGAAATAATCTATCAAAGATGGCCATAGCAAATTCTTCCCACTCTATGGGCTCTATATTTGTAACCTTGTCTTCCTTTCACTACTTATACCATGTATAGGCTACATCTTATAGATGATAGGTGGCTAACTCTATGCTCTCACTGGAAGTTACTCCCATGATGTATGTGAATTTTTTAACCTGGTCTAAGAACTTCTACGGATCTTCTTCAGACTTAGAATCGGTGAATAGGGAAAGATTCATTCAGGTAAAGTCCTGAATCCTGGCTGTAATATCACTAGCCCTTGGGTTGGGTGGAATAGTGGTTGGCTATTCATTCTGATTTATGACTGAATGAGCTAGAGTAGTAAATGTCGTCCTAAATTCTATTTGAGAGACGTGCTCATCCAAAGAATCTGGATGGATGGGCTGAGGTGCTGACTGATTTCCATTTCCCTTTTTGCTATCCTTTTTGGGAGGCATGATCTATAAACAAAGGGAAAAAATGGATTAGACTGAGATTTTAACTGAAGCTTATAATCACTGGCACAACATGAATACTAAAATAAGAGAAACTATTCCTAAAACATCTCATTGCCTCCTACACATAAGTGTGGCGCACAACACACCCATGCACAAGACTTTACTAGATATGACTTTCAAACTTCCTAGGATACTATTGAACCTTAGGCTCTGATACCAAGTTTGCAACACTCTGAATCTGGTACCTAGAATGCTACATGGTGCTTATGACCCTGAAGGACCACAAGCTAACCCATGACTGATATCTATACCTAAACACTGCATAATATACTGTATAAATACGGGAATAAAGGATGAAAGGCCACAAGGATCAAAACTAAAACATAATATCTGATAAAATATAATATCTAGATGACTTATGAAATTCCCTAAACAACTGAAATAAAATATCTAAACATGATCGCCTGAAAAACCTCTCACTGTCTGAACTATCTGAATAAGGAATTGATGGGACATGTCCCTAATTAACTCCAACTAATAAATTAATTAATGAGATAAAGAATTAATGATCACGTCCTCGAAAGAGTAGGACTCACTGCTAACTCTGAATGCTGAGACTAGAATGCTACTGACTCTTTGGTGTTTATTCTTCTGAACCTATAGTATAAAACACCATAGCATAAATGCGTCAGTACTTTGAATGTACTGGTATGCATGGGAGGTAGGTTGAATGCAAAGGGTTCAATGCATGAACTATACTAACTGATTGGACAACATGAACGTGAGAATGCATACATAAATACATAATAACTATAACTGAGTTCTTGATAGCATGATTACTGAGTCTGAGTACTGATAACATGAGATACTGATAATAGTATAACTGAAATAGATAATAATGAGTGACGGTATTTGACAGTCTAGATTCTGATAGAACTAGTTGAGTTATGTACTGTACTGAGTTGACTGTATCTGCCAGTCCTGAATCTGAAGAACTATTTTAGTTCTTTTACTAATATTGAAACTGTAACTGTGGAAGGTAATCATCTAACCAAAATTCCCAAAAACAAAATTGGTGGGGCTAACCTGTAACCTTGGCTGGAAGGGTGTCAATACCATGCCATGAGTAAAAACTAGCTGTGAGTATACCCTCTTTGATAGGGAGCTCTTTTGTCAACCCCTCCTGGTAGGTAACCCATACGAGATGTATAAATCTATAAACGCATAGTGTGCATCTCAACCTATGCTGTCAATGTAGTTCTGGAACACAAGGATTGCTTCTAAGGATCACACCCTCCACTGAATAATAGGTGAGTCCCCATCCTTGGGTTCATTCAGTGTTGAATCCTACTCTCAACTGAATAAAAACTAAACTGATTATCACAACTAAACTGATACCAATGGTATTGTTTAATGGAACTAAACTGAGTTCATGGATTTTTGTTGACTGACAGAATGGTACTGAGATCTGAAGACTGACTGAGATTATTGAAGTTACTGAGATTTACTGGGAATACTAAGTTTACCGAGATTATTGAGTACTGAGATCACTGAGATTACTGAACTACTGAGATTACTGAGATTTTTGAGATTTTTGGATTTTCTAGAGTCACATGACTGACTGGGTTCTATGGATCATGGCTTGACTGAGAGTATTGTGAAAACATGACACCGAATCTAGGCATACAACTATGTTTTTCTGGTACAAGTACCCCTAGGACTCCATGTAAAGAAACTGACAAAGCATGACTTTATTGAATACATGACTAACATCAACAATCCATAATTCATTGAGTAAGACATTTAATCAAATATTTGACATGCATAAACTTGTACATGATTGGGGATTCCATATTATCATACTAGTATGACACTTTTATTTCACATAGGCATTTAATCAAATACATGGGGAGCATGCTTTAGTTATAAAATCATCAACACATTTACTAATCATGGATACATCTATCAATTTGTAATTTGAAGGGGGTTTATCATGGTTATTATGCAAATCATCACATACTAGGGTAAATCAATAAAATATCTAATTTAAAACATAAATCAAAACCACACAACATCTTAAACATAAATTTCAATTCATTGGTGAAAAGGACCCATGAATCAACACATGACATACGTGTGTTGTAATTTCTTGAAGATTGATGGAGAAAAACTTGAATTCTTGAATTGGAATTAAACACCTAGGGTTTTTTTTGTTCTTCAGGATAGATTTTTGAGAGAAAACCCTAATTTGATGCTGTGAATGAATAATGAACTTATAAGCCTTGGTCTGATATAATTAAGGGTTAAAACGTATGGAAAAAGACCCAAATACCCTTTAAAATGACTTAAAATAACTGAATGGGATCTACGATTTCTCGTGCAATAGTTCGTTGCTGGCTCGATGGTCCATCATTTCAACTGTCCTATGTTGACCAAGAAAAGAACTCACTGCCTAAGTAGGGACGACTTGGGCGATGGTCCATCGCAAGTTCGATGGTCTATCAACCTGTCCATTGCACCTTATCCAGAAGGTTGACTCACTACCGTACTTCAAGTAGGCGATGGCATTGCTCGTATTCACGGTCTTGATGAAGTAATGGCGGGTGAATTAGTAGAATTTGAAGAGGGTACAATAGGCATTGCTCTGAATTTGGAATCAAATAATGTTGGTGTTGTACTAATGGGCGATGGTTTGTTGATACAAGAAAGAAGTTCTGTAAAAGCAACGGGAAGAATTGCTCAGATACCCGTGAGTGAGGCTTATTTGGGTCGTGTTGTAAATGCCCTGCCTTAGCTATGATGGTCCATCGCTAGATTGACGGTCCGTCAACCTAGCCGCCGCACCTGGGCGATTCTGACAGCTCTGAGAAATATGTCCATAACTTTTTACTCCGATACCAGATTTAGACAAAATTGGTATCGTTGGAAATCTAATTCAATTTCCCACATGAAAAAGTGAAAATCTTAAAAAATTCAATGTATAAAAAAATAGATTCATATTTCAAAGTAAGTTTCTAACATTCTTAGGATGATTTTAAGCTAGGTAGAAGTACGGGGTATTACAAAATTGGGAACAATTTTAGGAATTTTAATGTGATTTCAAGTGTGATCCCAGATTTTTAGCAAACTATCTCATGTTTTTCTATGATTATATGCTTGCGTGTTGTAGGTGATCCCTAAATCAGCAACAATAATTGACCAATTGAGTTTGACCAATTCATTTTATTTCACAAAACTTCCACTTTAGGTGCTTAAGTATGACATTATGAGCAACACCGATACTAACATGTAGGTTTTTGAAATTCTACAAATGTTTTGGACAAAATATTAGTCGTAGTGTCGTTTAAACTTAAAAGAACTTCAAAGAATGTAGATTCTAGTTGAAAAAAAAGGATGTTGTCTATATGGGTCTTACTATCGATGCGTAAGTATCATGATTCATGAAACAAGTCTCATGATGAAAATTGTTCAATTTCTTTCTAAATTCTTAGTTCATTTCTATTTTGTATCAAAAAGGCCACTACACTACTCTAGTTGAAATGTGTCCTTCTCTTAGAATATCACTACTCTACCTAATGGTTTTATATCATCACTATTGTCTTAACAATTCTGGGAAATTGGAAGTTCATTAAAAGTATGAATTCCATTAATATTACAAACTATTTTCAAACCACTATATTCTATAAATGATGATTTTACAATTCGACTAAACATAATTTTAAGATATTCTTCATTCTATTCACCGTTCTTTCATAAAACTATATTCGTAAAGAAAATTATTCAAGATATAATGGATTAATTAGGTAGTCAGAGACATGCAACCAATGCTAAATACATGTTGTTGTTAAAGTTTTTTATTTGTGCTTATTGTGTATGCATAGTTTACGATGCCATGTTGTTGTTATAGAATATGCATCCTATCTTATTCTTCTCAATTTCTCTCGATATGCTTTTTTTATCTGAACTGCTATAAATCTGTTGATATATACTGACCAACTTTCTAAATAAACCAGCATTATTTTAATCTGTGTTGTATTAGGTAACTTTATGCCATCAGTAAGAGATATAATTAACAAAAAAATCTTGTCGAATGTTATCTTTTGACATCCTGGTAATCACTATCATTCTCCATCTCTACATTGAAAGGTATATTGATTTTATTTTTAACCTAAAAGAAGAATTTTGTTTCTGTAAATTAATGCTTCTCGAAGACTTTAATTTTTTTCTGTTAGAGAACCAAAACAGAAACATGTGTCTCCAAGATTAATGCTTCTCTTATCTTTAAATTAACTTTTATAGACTGATTATTTGGTTAACGAATATCATTTTATTTGATGGTGATATGTAATGTATTGATTAATACAAGTATTCGTCCTCTCTATGGCTTTGCATTTATTTCAAGACTATCTTTCCACCTTTTTTTAAAATAGTACCTACTTACAATTAGTAAAGGTAACTATAGTGTTTAACATTCTAGTTTTACTTATTAGTTAGGACTTGAAATTGTGAAAAAATGAAATATTCTGATGCCTATATATCCTCTATCTAGTGAAGAATTGGTTTTTGAATTTTGACTTTATATGGTTGGATGTTTATCCTTGAGTGTTGTGTGTCATTGGAAGTGGTTGGTCTCTATCTATTTAATATTTATTATTCCGTAACATATACTTTACATAATCTATTTGATTAGTTTTATGGTTTGATTCTTATGTGTTGGTTCTGTTCGATCAGTCTTTTTAATTACACTTAGTTGTGTAAGTTATCTATTAGAGTTTGGGGATATGTTGGTGTGCATTGATTGTGTGCTAATAAATGTTTTGTTTTTTATGACGAAATTAGATAGTGCTAATATTTATGAGGTAAATTGATTGAAATTATATGCATATTGGGGCTAAGCAATCATTTTCTAATTAAAAAATTTATCGATGGACCTTTTTTAATAGCCATTGATAAGTGTTTATGAACATACAGTCTGGAACAACACACACTCTGAAATTATCTTATATAAGAGGGCTAGGGCAAAATATTTAAAAAATGGGAATTATCTTTGTTTAATTCATTATTAAATATATCTTATACAAATTATTTCCCATACCTAATGATACTGTTTGTACATTGTTATTGGTTGCACTCATGATTTTATTTCTTCAATATTTGAATGTTTACATAGACTATTTAATGAATATTGGAGATAAAAGTTGGATGTATCTCTCAAGATCCGTCAATGAGTATGAAAATAGATTCAAGGATTTTCTCAATAAGGCATTTGAACGAGCTTCTCTAGGAAATAAAATATTATGCCCTTGTAGATTGTGTTTTAATCGTTATTTGGATTATCGAGATGTGGTGGAGGATCACTTATTTGGTCATAGATTTTCTCTTAGTTACACTCAGTGGGTTTTCCATGGAGAAGGAGTTTCATCAACAAATATTCTACATCCAAGGAATGAAGGGAATAAAAGAGTAAGACAAGGATTATCTAATGACCAACATGACGATATTAATAAACTACTTCGTGATACTTTTAGAAATATAAAAGATGAGCAGAGGCATGAAGGGCATGATGGAGTAAAGAGGGATAATCTGAAGATATTAAGAGATTTTTTAAATTATTGGAGAAAGGAAAACAAGATTTATATCCAAGGTGTAAGAGTTTTTCTAGGCTGAGTTTCACCATCCGATTCTACTTGTTTAAATCCATTCGCAGGCTGAATAATGTAGCTTTCTCAAACTTGATAGACTTGATAAAAAAGGATTTTGCATTCGATGAGATTCCTGAGTTTTTCCACCAAACAAAAAAGGTGATAAGATTTGGGTCTCAATTATGAAAAAAATTCATGCATGGCCTAATGATTGCATGTTATTCGTGAATGACAATGCAAATTTCAATAATTGTGTTGTATGTGGGTCTTATAGATAGAAGAATGTTAATGTTGAGTTGACAAATAAGAAAACTAAAGTTCCTGCAAAGGTCTTAAGGTACTTTCCTTTAAATCCTAGGCTTTAGATGATATTCATGTGTTCTGAAACATCTATGGCCATGAGATGGCATGCTACTGAACGACCTAAAGATGGAAATTTAAGACATCCTACCGATGGGGAAGCTTGGCAACATTTTGATTCCTTGTACTCCAACTTTGCCAAAGATATTTGTAATATTTTATTGGGTCTTTCAAGTGATGGTTTCAATTCATTCAGAACAATGAGCATTTCTCATAGCACATAGCCGGTTATGCTAATGAAATATAACTTATCACCATGGATATGTATAAAGCCAAAGTATATTATGTTATGAATGATTATTCCGGGTCCTTCATCTCCTGGAAATGATATCGATGTATACTTGCAACCACTAATTGTAGAGTTGAATGAGCTATGAAGGTGGGAGTGGAAATTTTTGATGCTAAGACTAACAAAACATTTAATATGCGTGCAACTTTATTATGGACAGTTAGTGATTATCTAGCAATAACAATGCTTTCTTGATGGAGCACCAAGGGGAGATAGGCATGCCCCACTTATAATCATAGTACTCGCTCCCAATATCTCAAGTACAGTCATAAGATGTGTTACTTGGGTCATCGAACATTTTATCCCTCTGATCATCCATATCAAAGAGATAAAAGATCATTAAATGGTAAAGAGGAGCATAAAGCAACACCTACTCCCTTATCTGGTGAAGAAGTCCTTGAAGAACTACGTGAATTCAATAATGTTTTTGGAAAGGGCCCAAAAAAAGAAAGAAAAACAGTGATGGTCCCTGGAAAAAAAGATCCATATTTTTTAAATTATCGTATTGGCCAAAAAATAAATTGTGGCACAACCTTGACCCAATGCACATAGAGAAGATTTTTTGTGATAGTTTTCTTGGTAAGTTTTTGGATATAGCTGAAAAGTGCAAAGATCATATACATTCTCGCTATGACTTGCATGAGATGGGGATACACAAAGAGCTTTAATCAGTAAAATATGATAATAGCGGAAAGGTTCATCTGGATAAAGCTTGTTTTTTCATGAAATCAGAGGAGAAAAAGTCGTTTTGCACTAATTTAAAAGATGCCAAATTACCAAAAGGGTTTGCCTCTACTATGTCAAGTTGAGTGCAAATATATGAGATGAAAGTTTCAGGATACAAAAGTCATGATGCTCATTTTATAATGCATCACTTGCTCTAGGTTACATTGGGAAAGTGTTACCCAAGAATGTGTCTTTGGCCTTGATTAGATTGGGGAATTATTTTAGAGCCATATATAGTAAGGTTATCAAAAAAGGTGATCTTGATAAAATGAAGGCTAAAATCATAGATATAGAATGTGAGCTTGAAAAGATTTTACCTCTAATTTTTTTTTAGATATAATAACATATTTTCCTATATATTTAGTAGATGAAATTAAGCTTGGGGTCCTGACTCATTTGTTCCATATGTATTCTGTTGAAAGAAATCTGTGAAACCTTAAGGGATTTGTTCGTAATTCAATTACCCCTAAATCGTCAATAGCAGAGAGTTTCGTGGCTGATGAATGTTTAAACATTTGTATGAGATACCTAGATGATAGGGTGAATACAAAATTTAGCAGGTATCTAACAAAGGATTATAATGACATTAAAATAGAGGGAGATGGTTTTCACCTATATTTCCTAAGACAGGTCATCTAATCAAAAGTAAGAAGAAAAAGAAAGGAAAAACTTTTGATTTGGATAATCATCAGTGGTTTGAAGCACATCTGTATGCTTTTTGTTTAATACAGGAGATGAACAAGTAGAGATATTTATCAAGTAATATTAAATAGTTATTAGTATTTTAACTTCCTTTATATAATATCATAATGTACACCCCGAGTCTACACCCTGGACATCACATGGTGCTTACGACCCTGGAGGATCACAAGCTAACCCATGAATGGTACGTTCTATGAGCACTGAATAATAATACTCAAAATCATATGCAAAAGTATAACTAAAAATGTTATAAGGTTCTCAAAATACTAAAGTAATAACTGAATGTACTGATAATAACATCTGAAAAACTGAATATCTGTCTATGCTAGTCTGAGAGCCTCTAACTGTCTGAATATGGAGTTGATGGAACAATTCCCAAACTAAGTCTAACAATTGAACTAATTAAAATATTGAGATAAATAAACTATATCCACAAAGACTTACCACTATATCTGTTACTGATAGTCTGAGCTTCTAAGTACGGTCAGGACCCTGAACATCCAAACCTATGATATGAGACATCATAGCTCAAGAAAGAGTATGCATTAGTATGTGGAATATACTAGTATCCTAAGTGAGGTAGGATGATATACATGGGGTCATATCCATGAGAGAATAAATAACAGAATGAATATCATGAAGTAACTAAATGAGAGTACATGCAAAACATTAACTACTGAACATGCTGAATATGCAATACTTGTGCATATAATGTCTGTCTGAATTAGACTGAATCTAAAGTTCAGAGTTCTGATAACTGAATACTGATAACTGATAGTTTAGATTAATACTAAAATACTGAATTCTGATGGGTAAATAACTGATAACTGATAGCCATGGTTCTGTAGAACTATATGAGTTTTTTACTGAATACTAAGACTAAAACTATAACTGTAGGAGTGTTCATCTAACTGTCATACCCCAATTATAAACTGAGTTGGGGTCCAAACTATGACCCCAGTTAGAAGGTGTTAGCACTTTGCCAAGGTACACAAATAATGTTGGGTCGACCATAATCAGGCGGGAAGACTCATAAATTATATATATGGTTGCGTCAAACCTAGTCTGGCAGGAGGCCTCCTTACCTTATGCTGGCAACGTAGTTCTATAACACAGGGATAGCTACAAAGGTTCAAACCATTTACTGGAAGGAATGTACCCATCCCTGGTTTCTCTCGGTGCTAAATCCTACTCCCAACTGAATAGAAACTGAACTGATCACTAGACTGTACTAGGATTGATTGAACTATTATGGATCATGTAGACTGAATGAATTGGATTGAGTTCACTGAGTTCTGTAACTAACTAAGTACTACTATTTATGAAGTTACTGAGACTATTTTTTAGCTACTATAATTCTAAGTAAACAACTAGATTGTGGGGTGGTGAATACCCCCAGGACTCGATAACATCAATAGTAAAACATGGCAAAATATTAAAGGCATTACATTAGTTACTTGTACTCCATGTATTTTTTTAGACATTTTGTCAAACATTTGAGAGGCATGAACTTGTACATCAATGTAACCATATGATAACATGTCATGAATTCACTACTCAATTTACAGAGGCATTCTACCAAACACTTGGGGAGCATAACAAATAAGCATAGAAATCATCAAGATGCAAACATCATGGCTATAACATTCAACTTGCAAATCAAGGGTTTAACATGAGGATCATATGATTCTACGTAATTTCTAATTAATTCACTTGAAACTTATGAATTTGGATTTGAAAACTGTACAACAATACATACATGAACACAATCCGATTCAAATATGTAAATCACGAAATAAATAAAATTATAGTTTTTAAAATGGTTCTTGAACTCCAAGGGTGGAAGGAAACCCAAGGATAAACACCTAACATACCTGAATAATAAAATTCGTGATGATTGTTTGGAATTTCTTGGAACTTTATCTTGATCCTTATGAGATAGGGTTTCTTTCTTGAGAGGATTTTGTGAATAAAGAATGGATTTTTCTTTTTAGGATATTGAATTCATGTTAAGGCTGAATAATGTAAGGGGAAAATAACCCATTTTCCCCACAAACCAGGATAGAATTTGCTAGACAAGGTCCCCATCGCATCGCAACCCTTGCTTGGGTTAAGCGACCATCGCGATGCGACCCCTGCTCGGGTCAAGCAGACCTCATGGCGTGGACCTGAGTCTTGGTTAACTGTCCCTTGTGGAAAGGCCCTATCGTGATCCTTTGCTGTTTTGGACATCCAAACTCACCCTTACGCTAGTCTAAAAAATCCAAAAATTGCCTGAGATGACCTACATGTAACCCTGATCATGAATCAACTTTAAAATCAACATACTAAGGTCGGAAAGGTAGAAAATAAAATCCTCCAATTTTAAAGGCTAAAATGATTCTAAGTCTTGACACTTAGCTGAAATTTTCTAAGTCTGGGACCACTTTTGCCATGTTGTATTGGATTGAAATGACTAGGATTTTTTGGAGCCTTACAATATCTCCCCCTTGGGAATATTCATCCTCGAATGAGACTGACTGAATTAAGAGTAACTGAGGAACTGTACTTAGTAACTGAGGAACTGTACTTACACTGACATGTATAACGAAAGAATGATTGAATTCTGGAGACATGATACATGAAAGAATTATTTCATGAATGCATGAGTGATATGAGAATGCTATGTAGCTTTAACTGAACATAAAATAGAGTAAATCTAACAAATACTGTTACCTTAGGCTGAGTCTGAGTTTGCGAAGAAGAGGTGAGGATACTTGGTTCGTATATTTACTTCTGCTTCCCAAGTAGCTCCCTCAACTAACTGATTTCGCCAAAGAACTTTGACCAAAGGAAATTCTTTGTTCCTTTGTCTACGAATCTGACGATCAAGAATTTCGACTGGGATTTCCTCATAATAGATACTGCTCTAAATGTTTACACTCTCTATAGGGACTACAACTGTTGGATCAACAATGTACTTCTTTAGCAAGGAGACATAAAACACTAGGTGCACTGATGCTAAGTCTGTAGGAAACTCAAGCTCATAAGCTACCTTACCAAAACGACTAAGAATCCTATAAGGACTAACATATTGGGGACTAAGCTTCCCCTTCTTGCCAAATCTCTTCACTTCCTTCATAGGAGAGATCTTTAAATACACAAAGTCTCTAATCTCAAACTCGAGATCTTTTCTTCTCATATCTACATAAGATTTCTATCAGCTCTGAGTTGTCTTAAGCCTCTTTCTGATCAACTGCACCTTCTCTAAGGCATCAAACACCAAGTTAGGCCATTCTAATACAACCTCTCCTACTTTGAACTAACCAATGGGAGATCTATATCTCCTTCTATAAAGAGCCTCAAATAGAGCCATCTGAATACTGGAATGATAGTTGTTATTATACGTGAACTCAATCAAGGTAAGTGGTCATCCCAACTGCCCTTAAAGTAAAAAATACACGCTCTCAACATATCTTCTAAAGTTTGAATGGTCTTTTTTTCTTGACCATCTGTCTGAGGGTGAAAGGTTATACTGAGGTAAACTTGGGTAACAAGACCCTTTTGGAAGGCTCTCCAAAAATAAGAGTTGAACTATGTACCCCTATCTGAAATAATGGACAATGAGACACCGTGCAATCTGACCAACTCTCTAACATAGAGCTTAGAATAGTCCTTGGCTGAGTAAGAGATATGTACTATCAAAAAATGAGCTGATTTGGTCATCTTGTTCACAATGACCCAAATCAAATCATGCTGACAACAAGTACGAGGAAAACTCGTCACAATGTTCATGTTCACTTCCTCCCACTTCCAAGTGGGGATACTAAATTTTGGCATAGACCCACTGGGCTTTTCATGCTCAATCTTCACCTGCTGATATGTAGAACACTTAGCCACAAACTCTAAAACATCTCTTTTCATCCTACTCTACCAATAGACTTCCCGCAAGTTGCGGTACATCTTAGAGGTCCTTGGATGAATTGGGTAATGTACACCATGTGCTTCTGCAAGAATTCTCTTCCTCACACCATCCACAGATGGCATACATCATCTACCATGGCAATATACCATCTCTCCCTTGGGAGAAAACCTCTACTTTCTAATATCTGACTGACTTTTTTAGCTTAACTAAATTGGGATCTCTATCCTAGTTTTCTTTTATCTCAAAAACTAAAGATGATTTTAAACTATTCTACACCCAAACACTACCCTCAGCAGAATCAACCAAACAGATACCTAGTCTGGTAAGTTGATGAACTTCCTGAACTAAATTTTTCTTACCATCCTCAATATGAGAAACACTACCTATGGAAAATCTACTGAGAGAATATTCTACTACATTGTCCTTGCTTGGATAATATAGAACACTTATGTCATAATTTATCAACAACTCTAACCACCTTTTCTGATGAAGGTTTATTTCTTTTAGAGAAAATACATACTGCAGGCTTTTGTGGTCTATGAACACATGAACATGCACCCAATAGAAATAGTTCCTCCAAATCTTTAAGTCAAAAACAACAGATTCTAACTCAAGATCATGGGTGGGATAATTCTTTTTATGGGGCTTATGATGTCTAGAGACATAGGCCACAACCTTACCCTTCTGAATCTAAATACACTATAAACTAACTCTTGAAACATCACAAAAAATAAAAAACATGTTTGAACCATTGGACAAAGTCAGAACTAGGGTTGTAGTGAGTCGAGTCTTCAACTCCTGAAAACTCTTCTCACAAGAATATGACCACTACAATTTGACTTTCTTCTAGGTCGGTCTAGACATGGGGGATGCCATTGATGAAAATCCTTCAACAAACCATCGCTAATAGCCAGCAAAACCCAATAAACTCTTGATATTTGATAAAGAGATAGGTCTAGGACAATTTCTCACTTCTGTGGTCTTTTAAGGATCAACTCTAATTCCATCATCGAAAACTATATGACCAAGGAAAGCTACTGACCTTAGCTAAAAATTGTATTTAATGAATTTAGAAAACAACTGATGGGCTTTGAGAGTCTGCAATACTATTCTGATATGGTCTACGTGATCATGTTTACTACGGGAGTAGACAAGAATGTCATCAATTAAGACTATGACAAACATGTATAAGTACTGCTTGAACACTCTGTTCATCAAGTCCATGAAAGGTGTTAGGTCATTGGAAAGACGAAATGACATGACTAGAAATTCAAAGTGACCATACCAAGTTTTGAAAGCTATTTTTGGAATGTCACATTATCTGACTCTGAGCTGATGATAGCCTGATCTGAGGTCTATCTTAGAAAAGTAAATAGCACCCTGATGTTGGTCAAACAAGTCATTGGCTCTGGGAAATGGATACTTGTTCTTGACTGTGACTTTATTCAACTTACGGTAGTCAATACATATTCTAAGAGAACCATCTTTCTTTCAGAAGAATAGAACTGGTGCGCCCCACTGGGAGGCACTGGGCTTGATGAATCCCTTATCTAGGAAATCCTTCAACTATTCTTTTAGATCTTTGATTTTAGCTGGAGCCATTCTATATGGCAAAATAAAGACAGGCTGAGTATCAGGAAGAAGGAAAATTCCAAAGTCAATTTCCCTTTCGGGAGGAATTCCCAAAAGATCTTCGAGAAACATATCAGGAAATTCACTTATGACTGGAACTGACTCAAAATTAGGAGTCTAGGAACTAGAATCTTTAACTTGAACAAGATAATAGTCACACGCCTTGAATATCATTTTTCTCTCTCTAAGGTATGAACCAATCTGACCCCTAAGTGATGAAGTACTACCCCTCCATTCTAGGGCAGGTTCATTTAGGAATTGAAAAATAGACAACTCAGTTTCTGTAGTCAACTGAAGCATAGCATGAATGGATCTATCTATCCAAGAATGGTATCAAAATCTGTCATATCTAACTCTACTAAGACTGCTGAAGTGACTTTCTGATATTCCATAACCGAATTGTTCCTGTATACGCACTGGGCTATGATAGACTTACCCATTGAGGTAGAGAATAAGAAGTGTTGTGCTAGGATCTGAAGACTAACTCCGAAGTCAACAACTATATAAGGAGTTACAAAGGATAAAGAAGCTCCTGGATCTAACAAACCATTAACATATAAATGGTAAACTTATAACGTACCAGTGACTGCATCTAGAGAACTTTCCTAATCTTGTTGGGACTGAAGTTCATAGAGCCTATTTAGTCATTGCCCACTGTTGGAACTAAAAGTAGCAACCGACTAAGATGAGCAACCTAACTGCACGGGACGATTATGATAACTCTACGAACCCACCCGAGAATATTCTCTGACCCTATGGCCTGGCTTGCCACACTAGAAACATATATCACTACCCGCTCAGTAGATACCCTGATGGTTTCTGCCACACTTCTGGCAAAGAGGATTTGTTTGAGCACTGCTAACACTACCTTGAGACTTAGAGCCTAGAGCCCTATCCTTATTACCATTTAAGAGTTTAGGAAATGGAGAACTGGTTGAGGACGAAGCTAATACTGAAGATTTTGGGAGAAACTAAGAACGATTACCACCCTCTAACCTAGGCTGAGTGAAGTTAAAGCTACCTATTCTAGCCCTTTTTCTCTCCCTATCTTTATCCTTAGTCTTATTTTCCTCTATCTGTTGTTCATAGACGGTCAACCTAGCCATGTCCATCTCCGTAATTAGCATTGCGGTCCTACACATATTGACCACTCTGTCAGACACACCAAATATGAACTTAATCACCTTAGATCTGCTATCAGTTACCATACGAGGATCATATTTGGCTAATTGAGTAAACTTGAGAGAATAATACTTCACTATCCTACTGTCCTGCTTCAGGTTAATAAACACTAAAACCTTAGCCTCTCTCAATTCCAATGGGAAAAACCTATCTAGAAAGGCAGTAACAAATTCTTCCCATTCTGTAGGCCATGTATCTATGGCCCTATCTGCCTTTCACTGCTTAAACCATGCATGAGCTATATCATGTAATTAATATGTAGCCAACTCAACACTCTCACTAGTGGTTACCCCCATAATATTTGTTACCTTTTGCACCATGTCAAGGAATTCCTATGGGTTCTCTTCAAACTTAGACCCTAAAAATGATGGAGGATTCAATCGGGTGAAGTCCCAAATTCAAGCCACAGCAATATTGTCCATTGGTTTTCCTTAACAACACCTGGGCATTCATTCTGGGTTGCCACAGAATGAGCTAAAGTGGTAAATATTGCTCTAAATTTTGTGTTAAAGACATGGTCATTTAGGGGATCTGCCCGAATGGGCGGAGGTACTGGCTGGTTTCCAGTTCTTCTTCCATTAGTGTTTTAGGAAGGCAAGTTCTATAAATGGAAAGGAAAATTGGATTAAACATAGAGTTTAACTTGAGATCATGCTCACTCCCATGACATAAATACTGAAAGAAGGGATTTTATTTCCTAAAAATGCCTCATAGCCTCTTATCCATATGTGTGGTGCAATATATACCCATGCACAAGACTCTACTTCATGCGGCTTTCAGACTCCCTAGGACTCTGTTAAACCTTAATGCTGCATAGCCTCTTGTCCATATATGTGGCGCACTATATAACCATGCATAAGACTCTACTTCACCCGTCTTTCAGACTCCCTAGGACTCTGTTGAACCTTAGGCTTTTATACTAAGTTTCTAATGCCTCGAGTCTACACCTGAACATCACACAATGCTTACGACCCAAAATATCACAAGCTAACCCATGACTGGTACCTGGTGTGAGCACTAAATAATAATACTGAATACCATATGCAAAAGTATAATTAAAAATGCCATAAGGTTAGTACTAATAATAACATCTAACAAATAGAATATCTATCTCTACTAGTCTGAAAGCCTCTCACTGTCTGAATATGGAGTTGTTGGGAAAAGTCCCCAACTAACTACCTCTATTATACTAACTAAAATACTAAGATAAATAAACTCTATCCTCAAAATATAAGGACTCACCACTGTATCTACTGCTGATAGTCTGAGCTGCTAAGTACAGTTAGGACCCTGAGCATCCAAACCTATGATATGAGACATCATAGAGCAAGAAAAAGTATGTATCAGTACATTGAATGTACAGGTATGCTAAGTGAGGTAAGATGATATACACGGGTTCATATGCATAAGATAATAATTGATTGAATGAACATCATGAAGTAATTAAATAAGAGTACATGCAAAACTATAACTACTGAACATGTTAAATATAAAATACTTGTGCATATAACATCTGTCTGAATTGGAATAACTAAAAACTCCAATAGTTTAAACTGATTTTGAAGTATTGAATTCTAATGGCTAAATAACTACTAACTGATAGCCATGGTTCTATAGAACTATCTAAGTTCTTTATTGAATACTAAGACTGAAACTGTAACTGTGGAAGTGTTCATCTAACCGACATACCCTAATTATAAACTGAGTTGGGGTCCAACTTGTGACCCCAGTTGGAATGGTGTTAACACATTGCCAAGGAATACTAACTATGCTGGGTTAACCCTAATTTGGTAGAAAGACTCATAATTATATATATGGTTGCATCAAACCTAGTCTAGCATGAGGATATCTTACCCTATGTTGGCTATATAGTATTATAATACAGGGAGTGCTACTAAGGGTCAAACCCTCTGCTGGAAGGAATGCCCCCATCCATGGGTTCGCTTGGGGTTGAATCCTACTCCCAACTTAATAAACACTGAAATGATCACCAGATTATACTAGGCTTGATTGGACAGTTACTGATTATGTGGACTGACTAAACTAGATTGAGTTCACTGAGTTCTGTAACTGACTAAGTACTACTATTTATAATGTTACTGAGACTATTTTGTAACTATTATGATTCTAGGTAAACATCTAGATTGTTGAGTATTGAATACCTCCAAGACACGTTATCATCAATAGTAAAACATGGAAAAATCTTAAAGGCATTACCTTAGTTACTTGTCCACCATGCATTCATTTAGATATTTTTTCAAACATTTGAGAGGCATGAACTTGTACATGAATGGAACCACATGATAACATGTCATGAATTCACTACTCAATTTACATAGGCATTCAATCAAATACTTGGGGAGCATAATTAATGTGCATAGAAATCATCATGATATAAACATCATGGCTACCACATTCAACTTGTAAATTCAAGGGTTTAACATTAGGATCGCATGATTCAAAATACTTTCTAATTAATTCACTTGAAACTTGTATGAATCTTGATTTGAAAACCATACAAAAATACATACATGAACACAATCCAATTCAAACATATAAATCATGAAATCAATAAACTTTTAGTTTTAAAAGGGATTCTTAAACTCTACGGGTGGAAGGAAACCCAAGGAAGAACACCTAACATACCTGAATGATGAAATTCGTGAAGATTGTTGGGGATTTTTTGGAATGTGATCTTGAGAAGATAGGGTTTCTTTCATGAGAGGATTTTGTAAATAAATAATGAATTTTTCCCTTTAGGATATAAAATTTCGTGTTAAGGATGAATAATGTAAGAAAAAAATGGCCCATTTTCCCCCATAAACTAGGATAGAATTTACTAGATAAGGTCCCCATCGTATCACGACCCATGCTTGGGTCAAGCGACCATCGCGATGTGACCCCTACTCTAGTCAAGAAAACCTCACAATTCAACCCTAAGTCTAGGCCAAATGTCCCTCGCGGCATGGCCCTATCACAACCCCTTGCTACTTTGGACATCCAAACTCACCCTTACGCTAGTCTGAAAAATTCTAAACTTGCCTGAGATGACCTACATGTGACCCTGATCATGAAAATACTTGAAAATCAACATATATGTTCAAAAAGGTTAAAAATAAGATTCTCCAGTTTCAAAGGCTAAAGTGATTCTAAGTCTTGACACTTAGCTGAAACTTTCTATGTCTTGACATCTTTTGGCATGTTGTATAGGACTAATATGACTAGGATTTTGCGAGGTCTTACACATAATATGTTTAAATTTCATTGATCTACATCATTATTCATTTAATTTGTAATACATACTAGTAGGGAACAAAAGGATTTTGTTGATAATAAGTGTTGAGGAAATGCATGGGTAAAAGCATAGATTCATAGTCGAGAATTTGGTGATTGGTTTAAGAAAAAAGTTAAAATATTGAAGTTCCAAATATTTTAAGATGGCTAGTTGTAGGGCCTAATTTTATGGATAAAATATATACTAGATATTTCATTAATGGATATCGATTCGATACAATTACATGAAACATCTCAGGCAAGACTCAAAATAGTGGAGTAACTTTATCAGCAACAATAGATAGGTTTCCTAGTCCTGGAGACTCGAATCCTATCGATGGAATGGTTATCTATTATGGAATTATTTAAGATATCATTGAGATAGATTATTGTGGTTGCTTTAGTGTTTTACTATTTAGATATGATCGATTTCACAATAAAGTAGATGAATATGGGTTGACTCGCATAAATTTTAATAGAAAGTATAGCATAGATGACCCTTTTGTATTAGCATCATAAGTGCATCAAGTGTTTTATGAGGAAGATCTAATTTAGAAAGGGATTTATTATGCAAGAAATAAAGTCCCTATATATTTATATGATTTGGAGGAAGAAAGTTATCCCAATATTGAAGAAATATTTTGGAGGGAGCCTGATGACATTGGTTCATCGAAAAGACTACTCGATTTGATATTAGATGGTTCAGAGATGATCTCCCTATTGATATCATTAATGTGAATCCCCTTGCACAATATTTAAAATATGTAGTGGAAACATCAGAAGAGGAAGATGACATTGACAATACCGATTGGGATTGGATGGAAGTCGATGACTTGCAGTATTAAGATATTTTGAACTTGATTTCTATGTAATTGTAAGTAGATAATTTCCTTTTGAGTTTGATCTGATTTGTTGTGAATGTATATTAGACTGTATTTGCTATCTTTTATTTTGTTTCTGGTATGTTGGTAATTGTTAAAATATCTTAAATTAGTGGAACTTAATAGATACACATGTGCTAAGAGTTGTTAGACATATTGTGAAGTCTTTATTCCTGGTATCTCTTTCTTCTTTTGGGATTTATGGTTTTGCGAAGTCTTTTTATATCTTCTTTAATTCTAGTATTCATCTTTCTACATTGTGTCTAAGCAATCTATAACTTCAAATTATGGCAAAAAAAATCCAAGTTCTAATTTATCTCTCGCTCTTTTCCTCTATCTCAATCTCTCTTCTTAATAGTTAATAACTTTTGCTTAAAGTATATAAGCAGTGTATGTGAGTTGTTTAACAAACCTGTCTTTTTTGTTTCTTTTCTTGAATATGGTGTAGTTGATTTGAAGTCTGATAATACACAGTGAAAGTGTGGTGTATGCATTCATTTTGGCTCTTTTATTGACTTGGTTGTTGCTGGTTCTCTTTATTTGGGGTCTGAAACACACTAAAAGTGTAGTGTGGCTAGCTAGATATCTACTTGGTTAACTGCAATGGCAGTTGTTGTGCAGATTAGGGGAGTTTTTATTGTTGTTTTGATGTTGTGGGCTTGTTATATTTCATTTTCTTTTACTGACACTACACTATCTGTTTCAGGATAGTAGAACGAATCCTCTACATTGTCTTGTAATTGCTAGTTTGGAAAGTGTATGATTGCATAGTTGTAGCTCATTTTTGTGTGAGATTATGCATATTTTAGAAGTAGTTTTTGTTGTTCATCAGCTGATGTTAGGGATGGAGTAGGCACATTATTTTTTTTGAGAAAACTAAGTGTATATACTGTTGGGGCTGGAGTAGGCACAACACACTATTTTATTGTTTAAGGTTTTAGGTTTTGTGTTGCATCTTATGTTTGTAATGTAGCTTATGTACTTTGTATTGCATCCTTGAACTTCGTATAATCTATGAAGTTTGTTGAGTTCATCAAAATAATTGTACATGTTTTTGCAAAAAAATATTGTGCTGTTGGTTGAATAATTTTTCTTATTTCTTACTGCAGTTAAGTTGTTGTTAGTTGATTGGTTAATTCATACAGGTTTGTATAAAAATAAATCAACAAGGTCATTTAGAAAATAACAATTGAACAATAAACAAGACATATAGTAAACCTAGGTCATTATAAGCCATGACAAACAGAAAACAACATATGCTGACAACAAATGAAACTGTTCAAGCTATACGATCTGAGAAAGAGAATCTTCTAAAGATAATTGAACAAGATCAGCCACCAGTAGCTCCACCAGCAACACTATCTACAGATATTGAACAAACTATAGGGGACCACCACGCAGATGATGAGCAACTTGTAGATGATCAGGTCCAATTCAAGACAGATTTAGCCACTCCTACAAGAGCTAAACATTTTGAATAAAAAGGTAACATATAGCTTAGAAACTTATATAATTCATTCATGACCACTAATTTTACCTATTTTCTTATAGTTTAAGGGCCTTTCACTAGGAAAACAAGAGGCAAAACACAAATGCACAATGTACATGATCGACAATAGAGAAAAGTAATCGCAGTAAATTAGAATAATCAACCTGTTTGACCTACCAATGAAGTTGTAATTGAGTTGGGCAGCTTTCTAGGCACATTGGACAGGAATTCAACCCTTTGCCCATTGGATATTTTTGATTGGAGGCATATGGAAACTAAATAGGATTTATGAGATTTTACCTAGGTTTATGTTTTCAATATTTGATATATTTTTAGTTAACTAGTTCATTATATATTCGATATATTTTCATCTAAGTGGTTTTGGTGTCTATGAATGTGGTGGCTATATTCTTTAGCTTTATCAACGATGTTGCTTGCATTTGTTCAATAATAAGTTCTTGATTGATGATTTTGTGTCTCCTTAGTTCTTTGGTTTTAGAATTAGAAATGTAGAATTAGGTAAGTAAAGTTTAATTATCTTGCTATATTTGTTATGTGTTGTTGTTATTGACCTTTGAATATCATATTATCTACATATAAATATAGGTTTGATAAGGATTTTTGATAGTTGTATATGTTCTGCTATAGGCACATCTACTATATGTTTGGAATATGTATATGTTCTATAACAAGTAGAAAGATGAGGGGATTCATCTAATTTTCCATCAAATTTCAAAGAGTTAGAAAATCACAAAACAACAGAAATAATCTAACTTGCTCGGACTCTCCAAAATGTTGTCAAACCCATATTGGATCCTTCAAAAATACACCATTTTTGGATGATCCAACACACTCGTAGACATTTTTGAAGAGTACAACCAACATAGAAAATAATGATATGTAACTTCAGAGTCAGATCAGTAAATAATTGATTTAATCAACTTCTAAATAAGGAAAAAATTAATATAAATAGTAATAAGGGAAAAAATAGATTAAAAAATTAAGTAAAATTACTTGAAGTGATATGGAATATTCTTGATCATTGCAGTAGTAACACTAGTATTGTTCTTATGTCTCCAATTTATAGGTATCACATCGTGTTTCTTCAACCCATTGAACCTTGGCCACTCCTCCTAATAAGCATCATATCTTTCATCAGCTACCATTGACCTCCTCCTAACTAAACCCTCACTTGAACAACTTCCTCTTTCAAAACCACCTCTATTTACATTGTTCGTTCAATAAAAATATCATCCTCCACATTATTTTTCTTACACTATAGAAGCCACACAATTCTCCCATTTTGATGCAGTAGCTCCTCTAAGAATATAAGCTGATTATGCTTGGTTGTTATTGTTATAAAAAGAATTTTTTTTATGCCTACAAAGTGTAGACAGTGCAGTAAACAATTTGTTCCATTATTTAAATTCCTTCTTTCACTTCCACTGTCTCTTTCATTCTTCTATTCAAATCTCTATCTCGTATTTAAAAAGAATAATCAAACACTTTTTGAAAATCAATATAGCTTTATCAATTGTACTATCATTGATAAACTTTATCACTACAACTTTATCAAATAATATTGTATAATTGATAAACTTTATCAACTTTATCAAACAATAATATAACGTTTATCAATATAATTTATCAAACACTTTGTGAGAGTACATTGATAAACTTCATCTAACAGAACAATTGATAAACTTTATCAACTTCATCAAACACCGATAAAGTAGAATTAATACAGTTTAACAATATAACTTTATCAATCACTATGTGAGAGCTTTACTTGTTAAACTTTATCACTGAAAGTTAATCAAATGTATAGTATAATTGATAAACTTTATAAACTATATCAGACATTGATTAAGCACAATTGATAAAGTTTATCAATTAACTTTATAAAATACTTTGAGAGAGTAAAATTGATAAACTTTACCTGAGACTACATAACAATGAAAGAGACAGTGACAGTGAAAGAAGGAAATGAAATCTAAGGAACAAATTGTGTACTACACTGTCTACTCTTTGTAGGCACCAAAAATTCTCTTTTAAAAGTAAAAAAACCCTAGAAAAATTACCTTATTTAAATAGAGATTAAATGTATAAGATATTGCATTAGCATAGGAGAACTGTGTAGCTACAATCATTTAAGAAAAATTATGATGAGGACAAGGTTTATGTTGGGAGAACAATGTAAATAGAGATGGTTTTGAAAGTGGAAGTTGTTCAAGTGAGGGACCAGTTAGGAGGAGATTAGTGAAAATTGATGAAAGACGTGTTGCTTGTTAGGAGGAGTGGTCAAGGTTCAATGGGCTGAAGTAACACGATGTGATACCGATAAATTAGAGACATAAGAACAATACTAGTACTACTACTATAATGATCAAGAATATTCCATAACACTACAAGTAATTTTACAAAAAATTTTAATCTATTTTTTTTTTATTCATAATATCTTTTTCTTATTTGAAAGTTGATTAAACCAATTGTTTAATGATCTAACTCTCAAGTTAAATATCATTATTTCTTTCATTATAATGATTTGATAATTCTTTGTAATTTGATGACGAATTAACAAGTAGAAGGACAATGAGATTATCGAAACATCTACCCTTTTCATTTCTTTAGTTAAAAGTGCAATTTTTTTGTTCTTGCTCTAACTGAATGGAACCAACTTTTAGTCAAAATATGATATTTCTGAGGCCGTAAAATATTGGATTTTGGAAAGAATTCTAGAATCCTGGAGAAAGAATAGAGCTGATTTAAAGAGAGATCATTACGGTCCATATGAAAATGATAAAGTTTGAATGAGCGAAAGGCCTAACAAAGTTCCAGAATGTCAATTTAACGAGCTCCTTCTATATTGGAAGTTAAAAAAATTCCAGATAAAACATATTTTACTATATACAATAATACTACTGTTGGTGCTACAGATAGAGACCTTTATTACTATAGTTAATTTTATTAATTCATTTTTCAAAAAATGTCCAAAAAAAAAAATATTGAGAATCGAAAGAAGCTGATGAATCCACACACTACTGGGAAGAAGAGTTTTACTTTAGTTCGCAATAACTTGGTGCGTTCTCGTATGTATTATTGAGTTTTAACCTGTAATTTAAATAATTTTTAATATTCATTAATTATGATATGAATGGGAAAATGAGAAAGTGGGAACTTTGTAGCTAAAGAAGATATTTGTGGCCATAAGAGCAAGGAAACCTGATCGTACATACAAGGCATCAAATAAAGACACCACTAGTAAAATTGTATGAAACTTACTTTTTCAAGTTTATCTTAACATAAATGATCAATTCTTATTTTTTAATTACTTGAATGTGCTTTTGAATACGATTAGTAGACTCAAATGGAGAAATTGAGACATAACAAGGTGCCGATGATCAACACATTGAGGCATTTTCAGCTGTCATTGGTGCTGAACATCCGAGTCGTATAAGACTATTTCGAGGGGGTTTCAAAGACTTTTATAAAAAGGTTAAATGGCAGATCTGGTTCAACTTTACATGCCATAAATGGTTTCGTGCAATAAATAAAAGAAAGGGTATGAAAATGGAGGATTAAATCGACGAGAAAAAGAGGACCATTCTACAAGAAGTTGTTGTATATGTAATTACTCAACTTCAGAATACAAGCTTACTTGATACTAAGATACCGTCAGCATTGTCCATTCCTTCACCAACAAAATCGACTTCTACACTACTAGCTACCAGGATAAATAATCAAAATCGTCAAGGTTAGTAGTTGAAATAATAATTTAAATTACTTTTGTTACTAAGAATTGTACTCCAATTCATATAGTGGTTGATATAGTTGTTGTTGGAATCTATTGGATTGTTAGTATGGTACCTTTTGGGCAATAGGTTGATGTCCTATTGAAGTTCTTAGTAAAAAAAATGAGATTTTTATCTTCTTTAAGGAAATGGGCGTTGTTGATTTGTGGATCCTAAGTTCCCTTTTTATTTTTCATTAAGTTCTTAAATATTGGTGTATGATTATTTCTGGGGTTTGGATTCTTTTTGGTGCTATGTCTACACTTTAGCGATGAGATTTGAGTTATTGCTCTCTTATTGTAAAACTTTTTTGGGTACCTGTGCGGTCTGTCTAGTTAACCACGATTTTTCATGTTGTTATTGGTTAGCAACAATAACCTTCAGCTATGTGTTGTTGCTGCAGGTTTGTTGCTACAAGTTTGTTGTGGTTAAGATTTTTAGAAAAGATACTCAAAGTTTCTTTTTTAGTTTGTTGTTGCTATGTTCATATCCAGGTTGTTTTTGGAGTATTTTGGTTGGTTAGTGTTGTTGTAGTGATTTATAAGGTTGTTGGACTAGTATAGTGTTGTTGGACTGATTTACTTCTACTGTAGGACAAATTTACAAGTTCGTTTTGGATGGTTACTATTTTAACTAAGGTTAATTGTTGTTGCACTAATTTAGTGTTGTTGTTGTTCATAATAAATTCAGTGTGTTTACCTATTTGAGTGGTGATAGTACTTTCAAATGTTAGTTACAATAACTTTATTTTGGATGTTGTTTGCGGCTGTAAGTTTTTGCTACGTTCAATGCTTTCGGGTGTTAAAGAGTGAATGTTGGAAACTTAATATGCGCTCTAAATTTCTGTTTTATTTTGAAATTTTTGGATGCTACTATTTCAAGACTTAATGTTGTTTTGGATGGTTGCAATATTTTTCTAGGTTGTTGTTGCTATATATGTTCATACCCAGGTTGTTGTTGGACTGTTTTGGTTAGTATTATTTTTATACTGATTTACTAAGGTTGTTGTTGGAGTGATTTACTAAGGTTGTTGTTAGACTGGTTTAGTGTAATTGACTGATTTACTGTTCTTGATGGACTGATTTACTAAGTTAATTTGTTTTGGATGGTTACTATTTTGTCTAAGGTTAATTATTATTGGACTGATTTAATGTTGTTGTTGATACATTCTAATCATGACCGTTTTGTTTTTCTTGTTGTTGTAGGTGATCATGACATAGAAAATGGTGGGAACGAAATTGATTGTCACAGCACGAATTCAGAGTAATGATGGCATCTACCACATCCCACCGGTCGGTAAGTTGATAACTTAACTCAGAGCTAATGCAATGGGTTACCTCGGTAGAAATATCCAACACAGACCCTATATATTAATACAATATAAAAAATAGCATTTCACAACTAAAGACTACAAGTTTTTACACTATAAAAAATATAAAAAATAGCATTTCTAGCTTATTGATAAACTCCACGTTTTAGTCTATTGAAGTTAACCTCCATTTCTATAAGCCACTAGACTATAAGTCTTATTGTTACTAGTCATCAATTAAGGAACGACTACAAATTACCCATACTATTCGTTATTCACCTATCAGAAGGCCATTTTCTAGTTAGCACTCTCATTATAGAAGTCATCAACTAAGCCTCTACGACATTACATATTAGAAGTCAACCTAGTTATTCATCATGTAACACTAAGCCCATCATCATTAGGCATGTCACAACCTTAAGGATAAGTTTCCATAATTTAGTCAAGTAAGGTACACCAACTAATTTACTAAACTTTTAGTATTCAAGTCATAGTTTTTTATAAGAAATGACTAGTTGTCACATAAGCCACTTTACTAAGGAAAATTCCATAACATAATCCTTATTCCAAGTCAAATAGATCTTCTAGGTAAGACTTTGTTCCAACACAAGGTTTCATATGCCAGTCTACCTTAACCCATTAATAGACATAGGTTACTTCTAGTTACCAATTAGGGTCAACAAGGATCACACCTTTCATTTAGTGAATAGGGGAAAGAATGAATAACCATTTACCAAAGAAGACATCATGTCCCAAGTAAATAAGTAGTTTGACCCCACACAACCTATCCTCACAAGTATCAATGAATTTACATAAATTTTCCCCACACGGCATCATAACATATTTACCTCTTCCAGATTCACCAGGTATCAACATAATATCAAAATATCCTCTGGATTCACCCGGAAACATTATAACATCAACATATCCTTCGAATTCACCGGGCAACATCATAATATCAACATATCCTCTGAATTCACAGGGCAACTTCATAACATCAAGATATCCTCTGTATTAACCGGGCAACATCATACATCATTACTTCTTCCGGATTCACCGGTATTATCATCATATTAACACGTCTTTCGGATTCACCGAGCATCATTATGCCATTTCACATTTCTCAAGGCAACAACATAAATACACATACATCGAAAAATCAATAAGCAAATACAAACATGCAATAATGGGGTAATACATATCTAAGAGAATGTGTATCACCCTACCTTACTATTAAGCATTACTACATAATATGAGCATAAACATGAGCACGAGTATTCATATGGTATAAACCCAATCCTCACTTTCCCAAGGCTATCATATCATGAATATAAGATAATCCATCAAGTATACATATTAACCAACCATCGAACACATATATAATCTAACAACTGGGTTTAACCATCAACAATCTCCACGACATAATTTAGACACTCACCTAGCATCTAGGTCTCTAAGGAATTTCATAGGTCAAGCTTAAGGTGGGTCAAGTCCCACTCCCATATTTCAAGAATTCCAAAGTCCACCATCACAAGGCTAACTCTACCCGGATTAGCTAAGTTATATAAATCACATCATAAGGGCATATCAATACTTGCTAAGCCTATCGGGGAAACTTTCTTCAAGTATTTCTCGTAAGTTAATCCAACACCAAGGCCGTTTCCTCACTAAGGCACTAACAAGGTCAACATAATCCTAAGTTTAGGGAGAAACACCATTCTCATTTATTAGAGAAACTAGAGTATCATCATACTATTCATGAAACTACAAGTAGACTATCCAAGGTTCTAGGCTAAGGGTCAAGCATATCAACTCGCAAATTCAATAACCTATAAGTACCAAGTACTCCTAATTATCACCATTCAACAATTTACTATCTAAACCATGCCTAATCTCATAAGATATCAACAATTATACTACAATCAAGCTCAATCTAACTACAAGTAAGCCTAACCTATCTTGAGTCCAAGCAACTCACGAGCCAACAAGCTTTCCCTTTCCTTTTGTTGAAGCTCCTTCCTCCACGAGCAAAGCTATCAATAATATAATCTAAGCATTACAACAAGAATAAACATACCCATTATAGCACCATTGGGCCATGGGTTCAAAAGGACACCAAACCCCCAAGTAGGTTACACCTTTGGAAAAACAATTTCCAAGACCAACCCATTGTTCAACTATCCTTAGGGAGTTATAACCCTCAAGAAATTTGAGTCAATAAATCAAATTTGGGGATACATTTGAGCCTTGATAATTTAGGGGTTTTGAGTCAAGAAATCATGAAATCAATACTAAACAAGAATAGATTTTACCTTAGATTGTAGCAAGATTCAATTTCATAAGTCGTTTAAGCTCCAACTCAACCCACAAGACTTGCTTAGAAGATTTCACACTCCATTAGGGTTTAAGGTTTAAGAAGGAGGCACAAATGACCAAATTTTCATCCTATACAATACTTGAATATGCTTTGCTCAGGCCTCGGGTCGCCTAGCCGAGGTCACAGCACCGCGGTCACGCTATGACCATTGCGTTCATGGAATCTCGATCAACACTAGGCATGGCTGAAGCTTAGAACTTGGTTCCGAGCTTAGGTCAATGCCTCGAGATGCATCCAAGGTCTATTTCGAACAAATAAGATATGCAACGCCATAGTTTTCGACGTTTCAGATGTGTTGGCTAAGTTGAATTTTGTATATGAGGCTATTTTACAAAAGTTTTTACTTAGTGGTCAATTAGGACCAACAAAGACTTCCAATTGAGAAAGTGGTTTGAGGAACCAGACAAACCTCCAGGTAATCAAATTATTGGTCCCCACAAGTCACTAGTGACTTAGGAAGGCTATTGAGAAGTACTATTGACGGAAATAGGAAGGAATACGAATAATGACCTGAAGGGTCATTACAATATCCACTACGAAGGAACTTTCATCCTCGAAAGTTAATGTCAAGAATGTACCTGAAGTCTCAAACAAGTGAGGATACTGGGCCCGTATCTCACTCTTGATCTCCCAAGTATCTTTCGCTACTGGCGATGCCTCCACTAGACCTTAACTAACAGAATCTCCCCGGTATGTAATCGCCTTATATCTCGAGCCAAAACAAACACGGGCTCCTTTATAAAGGTCAAATGCTCATACAACAGGACCGATCCTATCTAAGCATATGAGAAGGATCAGGAATATATTTCTGCAACATAAAGACATAGAAAATTAGATGAACAACAACAAAGTCTGGAGGTAAGGCTACCTCACCAACTACTCAGAGAATCTCAAAAGGGACAAAATAGCAATGGCTAAGATTACCCTTCCTTCCAAATCACTTCACCTCTCATAGGTTAAACACGAAGGAACATACGGTCACCAAATGTGAATCTCAAGGAATAGAGTCTATGATTGGCATAGGCCTTTTACCACCTCTGGACTGCTCTTAGCCTATCCTGAATCACCATAACTCTATCAAACGAGTCCTGAAGCAAGTATGTACCATTGGGTCTAACCATGGAAGTCTCAATCCATCTAATGGGTGAATGACACCGCCTTCCATACAACGCTTCATGAGGTTTCATCTCAATACTTGAATGTTAACTGTTGTTTTAGGAGAACTTCGTCAATGCTAAGTGTTGATTCCATTGAACTACAAAATCCAAAGCACAAACTAGGAGCATATCCTCAAGCACCTAAATATTCTGCTTAGATTGACCATTCATTTGCAGATGAAAGGTTGTACTCAAATCCACTCGAGTACCCAACTTCCATTGAAATGCTATCCAAAACCTCGAAGTAAACATAAAGCCATGATCTGATAAGATAGACACAGGGACCCTATGAAAACAAACTAGCTCCTGTACATAAATCTAGGCTAATCTCTCAACACTGAAGTTCATCTTAATAGGTATGAAGAGTGCCGACCTGGTTAAGCAATCCACAATAACCCAAATACCATAGTGACTATGGGAAGTACGAGGCAACCCACTAGTGAAGTCTACGGTGATCCTTTCCTATTTCTACTCGAGAATGGACAATCTCTCAGTCAATCCACCTAGTCGCTGCTGCTCAACCTTAACCTACTGATAACATAGCAATGAGCCACAAAGTCTACCATATCTTTCTTTATATAATCCCATAAGTACATCTACCTCAAATCTCTATACATCTTGGTTGTACTGGGATAAATAGAATATCTAGAACTTTAAGCCTTGTGCAAAATTGACAGAATCAAATCATTGATTCAGGGAACACAGATACGACCCTAAAATCTCAAGATACCCTCAGAATCCATGGTGTGTCTCCAAGACTCACCACTTACTACTCGATCATGGAGAAGGCACAATTTAATATCCTCGAACTAACGGTTATGAATTTTCTCAAACAGGGAGAACCTCGCCTCTACACAAGCCAATACCCTCGCAAGATCTGAAATAACAAGGCGAACCATTACATTGGCCAAGGACTATATGTCCCATGACAAGGGATTGTGAGAAATTGAAATAAAAGGCAAACTACCCATGTTTATCACCTTACGACTCAAGGCATCCACCACTACATTAGCCATATCTGGATGATACAAGATAGATATATCACAATCCTTTAGCAACTCCATCCACCTATACTGGCGAGCATTAAGCGCTCGCTCGGTCATAAGATGCTTAAGACTACGATGATCGGTGAAAACCTCGCAACACATATATACAAGTAATGCCTCCAAATCTTGAGTGTAAAAACTACCACTGCCAACTTCAAATCATGAGTGGGGTAGTTACGCTCATGCATCTTAAGTTGTCTAGAAGCATAGGCAATGACATGAAGACCAATACCAGAAGCATAAAAAACATAGTAAATCCCTCACCCTTAATTGGAAGAGCTAACATCGGGGTTGAGGTGAGACAAAGCTTGAACTTTTCATAGCTCAACTCAAACTCTTTGGGACCATTAGAAGGGAACTTCCTTCCAGGTCAATCTAGTTATAGGGGCTGATAAGGTAGCAAAGCTCTCAACAAAATGCCTATAATAATTGGCCAACCCAATAAAACTACAAAGCTTAGTAAGAGAAGTAGGCCTACCCCAATCATGAATTGCCAAAGTCTTAGCCAGGTACACCATAATACCTACTTTTGACACCACGTGTTCAAGAAAAGACACCGAAATAAGCCAAAACTGACACTTGGAGAACATGGCAAAAAACACATGCTCTTGCAATACCTGGAGCACAATTCTCAAATGTTGTGTGTGCTCCTTACTACTTCTCAAATACACAAGGATATCATTAATAAACACAATAACAAAGGAGTCTAGATAAGGTTTGAACACATGGTTCATCAAGTCCATTAATGTATCTTGGGTATTAGTCAGCCCAAAAGATGACATCACCAAAAACTCATAATGACCATAATGGGTTCTGAAGGCTGTCTTCGGGATATCCTCAGGCTGAATCCTTAACTGATGATAACCAAACCTCAAATCTACCTTAGTAAAAACAGCTGCACCCTGAAAATAGTCAAATGACTTATCAATACGAGGCATAGGATAATGGTTCTTCGTCATCACCTTATTAAGCATCCTATAATCAATACACATCCATATTAAGCCATATTTCTTCATTACAAACAAAAGAAGGGATCCCTAAGGGGAGATAGTAGGTCTAATGAACTCTTTGCAAAAAAAATCCTAGAGTTGAGAATTCAGCTCCTTAAGCTTTATGGGAACCATACGATAAGGTTTCATAGAAATAGGTCGGGTACCAGGCTCAAGGTTAATAGCAAAGTCATTCTTACAGTCAGAAGGGATGCCAGGAAGATCATCTGGAAACACATCAGGAAACTCACGCACAATAGGAAAAGAGTCAAGTGTCCAACTCACTGCACGGGTATCACACATATAGGCAAGATAAGACTCACAACCCATCGACATAATTCTTCTTGCACAAACATAAGAAATAATCCCTATCATCTCATGACTAATTGCTCCCTCCCATAAGACTAAGAGTATGCCGGGCATGGCTAAGGTAATGGTCTTGGCAAAATAATCCATGACCGCATAATAGCAGGGGAAAGAGGGCAACTCAAACTCCAAGAGCTTACCCTATCTAAAGTTAGACAATGTGGCACAAACTAGCTCAATGACGGCAACTAGAACCTGTGTCACCACCAAAAAGGTACAAAAGTATAGTATGAGTACCAAACATGGGTACTCAGTAGAAATCATCAGCCGACTGAACTAAATAGTAATATAAAGATGATATAAAGTAAGACAATAACTTAAAGTCAAGGTATAGGATTGAACTTGAATCTTCTCCTCTATCAATGTAACAATATCTATACTACTAAGACAATAGCATGATATACTATATCAACAAATTTCATAGCTGCAATATCAAATGAGTATCATTTTGGATGCATAACGTCACATACCAAATATCAATCATGTCATTTCATATTCAATAGAAAAATATTACTAAAGTAATAAACACAAGACTTACCGTGATATTCCATACCGTCAGGAAGTACACGCAAAAGAACACAATCAAGAACTTACAACAGTCTCCCATACCACCAGAGAGTACACCAAAAGAATACAATAAAAAGAACTCATCACGGCGTCCCATACCACCGGAGTGTACACCAAAAGATCAACCACTAATATAATAAAGCACAACGACTCCACAATTGCTAAAGCTGGGGGTAGCATAACCCTGCCATGGCTTATCACCAAGAACCACCTCCAATATATATATACAGTAATTTAATTACAACGAAACCAATATTGTTATAGCATAGTTATATAGTTACTAAATCTCTAGCTCATTGATAAACTCCATGTTTTAGTCTATTGAAGTTAACCTCCATTCCCATAAGCCACTAGACTGCAAGTCTTATAGTTACTACTCATCAATTAAGTAATGGCTAAAAATTACACATACTATTTGTTATTCACCTCCCATACAACCATTTTCTAGTTAACACTTTCATTATAGAATTCATCAACTAGGCCACCACGGGATTACATATTAGAAGTCAACCTAGTTATTCATCATGCAATACTAAGCCCATCATCATTATGCATGTCACAACCTTACGGACTAGTTTCCATATTTTAGGCAAGTAAGGTCCACCAACTAATCACTAGACTTCTAATATTCAAGTCATTGTTATTTATTAGAAATAACTAGTTGTCACATAAGCCAGTTTACTAGGTGAAATTCTGTAACATAACCATTATTCCAAGTCGAATAGATTTTCTTGTTAAGCCTTTGGTCCTACAAAATATTTCATATACCAATTAGCCTTAACCCATTAATCGACATAAGTTACTTCTAGTTACCAATTAGGGTCAGCAAGGATCACATCTCTCATTTATTGAATAAGGATAAGGAATGAATAACTATTTACCAAAGAAGACATCATGTCACAAGTACATAAGCGGTTTGACCCCATACAGCCTAACCTCACAAGTATCAATGAATTTATGGAAATTTTCCCCACACGGCATCATAATATCTTTACCTCTTCCAGATTCACTAGGTATTAATATAACATCAACATATCCTTCGAATTCATCGACCAACATCTTAACTTTAACATAACTCCAAATTCACCTAGCAATATCATAACATCAATATATCCTTCAAATTCATCAGGCAATATCATAATATTAAGAAATCCTCTGGATTCACTGTGCAACATCATACATCATTTCCTCATATGGATTCACCTGTATTTTCATCAAATTAACATGACTTCTGGATTCACCAGGCATGATTATGCCATTTCAAATTTTTCAAAGTAATAACATAAATACACGTACATAACCAAATCAATAAGAATATACAAACCCATTATAATAGGGTAATAAGGATGTAACAAAATGTATATCACCCTACCTTGCTATTTAGCATTACTAAATAACATAAGCATGAGTATTCATATAGTATATACACAACCACCACTTTCCCAAGGCTATCATATCATGACTACAAGATAATCCATCAAGTATACATATTAACCAACCATCGAATACATATATAATCTAAAAACCGAGGTTTAACCATCAAAAATCTCCACAACATAATTCTAACACTCACCTAGCATCTAGGTCTCTAAGGAATTTCATAGTTCAAGCTTAAGGTGATTCAAGTCGCACTCCTATATTCAAAGAATGTCAAAGTCCACCATCACAAGGCTAACAGCTACCTGGATTAGGCTAGGTTATCTAAATCACATCATAAGGCCTTTTAAATCCCTTCTAAGCCTAATGGGGAAACCTTCTTCAAGTATTCCACCTAAGTTAACAAAACACCATGGTCGTTTCCTAACTAAGCACTAGCAAAGTCAATATATTCCAAAGGTTAGGGAGCAACACCATTCTTATCTATTAGAGCAACTAGATTATCATCATAGTATTCATGAAACAATACCTAGACTATCCAAGGTTATAGGCTAAGAGTCAACCATATCACATTGAAAATTCAATAACCTATAAGAACAACCAGTCCTAATTATCACCATTCAACAAGTTATTATATAAAACCCGCCAGATATCATAAGATATGAACAATTATACTACAATCAAGCTCAATCTAACTACAAGTAAGCCTAACCTACCTTGAGTCCAAGCAACTCATGACCTAACAAGCTTTTTGTTTCCTTTTGTTGAAGCTCCTTCCTCCACTAGCAAAGTTATCAACAATACAATCTAAAAATAACTATGCCCATTATGGAACCATTATTCCATGGGTTCAAAAGGACACCAAACTCCCAAGTAGGTTTCACCTTTGGAAAACGAGTTTCCAAGACCAACCCATTGTTCAACTATCTTTAGGGAGTTACAACCCTCAAGAAATTTTAGTCAATCACTCAAATTTTTGGCTATACTTGAGCCTCAATGATTTAGGTTTTTTGAGTCAAGAAATCATTAAATCAATATTAAATAAGAAGAGACTTTACCTTAGATTGTAGCAAGATTTAATTTCACAAGTTGTTCAAGGTCCAATTCAACCCACTAGACTTACTTAGAAGATTTCAAACTCTATTAGTGTTTAACATTTAAGAAAGAGGCACAAAAGATCATAATCTCATCTAAGATAACACTTAAATAGACTTCGCTCAGGCCATGCATAGCGCGGTCGCGCCCTCTTCCTAGCCGCTATTGCAGTACTATGGTCGGGCCTTAACTATTGTGGTCGGACCATTTGGTTAACTCTAGGTTTGGCTGAAGCTTAGAACTTTGTTATAGCATCGGTCAATGCCTTGAGATACATCCAGAATTTATTCAAACAAATAAGATATTCAACCATATAGTTTTTGGCGTTCCAAATGCATTGGCTAAGTTGAATTTTACATACAAGCCATTTTACCAAACTTTTTGCTTAGTGGTCAATTGGGACCAACGAAGACTTTCAATTGAGAAAGTGGTTCGAAGAACCAAATGACCCATTAGTTAACTGAACTATCAGTCCCCACAAGTCACTAGTGACTTGGGACGACTATAGAGAAGCTCTATCGGTAGAAATAGGCAAGAATATCCACTACAAAGGAACTTTTATCCCCGAACAAGTGAGGATACTAGGCCCACATCTCACTCTCAATCTCCTAAGTATCTTTCTCTACTGGTGATGCCTCCACTAGACCTTGACTATGGAATCTCCCTGGTACACAGTCATCTTGCATCACTAGACAAATAAACAAGTCCTCCTCCACAAAGGTCAACTGCTCGTCCAAACTGACTGAGTCCCATCTAAGCATATGAGAAGGATTAGGAATATATTTCCTCAACATAGAGACATGGAAAATTAGATGAATAGTGGCAAAGACTGGAGGTAAGGCCAACTCATAGGCCACCTCACCAACTACTCGAAGAATCTCAAAAGGGCCAAAATAGCGAGGGCTAAGATTACCTTTCCTGCCAAATCTCATCACACCTCTAAGAGGTGATACACGAAGGAACACATGGTCTTCAACTTTGAATCTCAAGGCATAGAGTCTATGGTCGGTATAAGCCTTTTACCTACTCTGGGTTGCTCTTAGCCTATCCTGAATCACCCTGACTCTATGCAATGAGTCCTAAAGCATATCTGTACCATAGGGTCTAACCTTGAAAGTCTCAAACCATCCGATGGGGGAACGACACCACTTACCATACAAGGCCTCATAAGGTGCAAGCTCAATACTTGAATGATAACTGTTGTTGTAGGTGAACTCTTTCAATGCTAGGTGTTGATCCTACGGACCTCTAGAGTCCAAAACATAAACTCGAAGCATATCCTCAAGCACCCGAATAGTTTGCTAAGATAGACCATCCATCTTTGGATGAAAGGCTGTACTTAAATCCACTTAAGTACCTAACTCCCCCTAAAATGCTCTCCAAAACCTTTAAGTAAAGACAAAACCACAATCTGATATGATAGACACAGGGACCCTATGCAAATGAACTATCTCCCATACATAAATCTGGGCTAATCTCTCAGCACTGAAGGTCATCTTAATTGGATTGAAGTATGCCGACCTGGTCAAGCAAACCAAAATAACCCAAATATCGTAGTGACCACGGGAAGTACGAGGCAACCCACTAACGAACTCTATGGTGATCCTTTTCTATTTTCACTCGAGAATGGGCGATCTCTGAGTCAATCCACCCGATCACTGATGCTCGACCTTAACCTGTTGACAGCATAGGCAACGAGCCACAAAGAATGCTATATTTTTCTTCATACCATTTCACCAGTACAAATGCCTCATATCTCTATGCATCTTGGTTATACCAAAATAAATAGAATATCTAGAACTGTGAGCCTTATGTAGAATTGATGGAATCAAATCATAGAGTCGGGGAACACAAATACAACCCTGAAATCTCAAGATACCCTCAGAATCCACGGTATGTCTCCCAGACTCACCACTTACTACTCAATCACGGAGAAGGCACTATTTACTATCCTCAAACTGATGGTCACAAATCTGCTAAAAAAGGAGGACCTTGCCTCCACACAAGCCAATATCCTTACATTATATAAAATATCAAGGAAAACCATCAAATTGGCCAAGGGCTAGATATCCCGTGCCAAGGTCCTCTGAGAAACTAAAATCCAAGCCAAACTACCCATGCTTTTGCAACTCAAAGCATATGCCACCACATCAGCCTTATCCAGATGATAAAAGATAGATATATCATAATCCTTTAGCAAATCTATCCACCTATACCGGCGAGCATTCAACTTTTGTTGGGTCATAAGATGCTGAAGACTATGCTGATTTGTGAAAATATTGCAATCCACACCATACAAGTAATGCCTCCAAATCTTAAGTGCAAAAACTATTATTCCCAACTCAAAATCATGAGTAGGGTAGTTGCACTCATGAATCTTAAGTTGTCTAGAAGGATAGGATATGATACGACCCTGCTGTATCAAAACACACCCAAGACCAACACAAAATTATCACAAAACCCAGTTAATTTCTCGCCCTCAACTGGAAGAGCTAATATCGAGGCTGAGGTGAGACAATCCTTGAGCTTTTCAAAGCTCAACTCACACACTTTGAACTATCGAAAGGGAACTTCCTTTAGGTTCAATCTACTCTTAGGGGCTGATAAGCTAGCAAAGCTTTCAACAAAATGCCTATAATAACTGGCCAACCCTATAAAACTGTGAACTGAAGTCAAAGACGTCGGCTTAGCCCAATCACGAATCACCAAAATCTTATTCTGGTCTACCATAATACCAGCCTTGGACACCACATATCCAATCAAAGACACTAACTCAAGCCAAAACTGATACTTGGAGAACATGGAAAAAAGCACATGATCTCGCAAAATCTAGAGCACAATCCTTAAATATTGCACGTGCTCCTCACTACTCCACGAATAGATAAGGATATCATCAATAAACATAATAACAAAGGAGTTTAGATAAGGTCTGAACACATGAATCATTAAGTCCATAAATGTAGCTGGGGCATTAGTCAGCCAAAAAGACATTACCAAAAACTCATAATGACAATAACGGGTCCTGAAGGCTATCTTAGGGATATCCTCTGCCCGAATCCTCAATTGATGATAACCCGACCTCAAATTTATCTTATTAATACTACTATGCTCTGAAGCTAGTCAAATAAATCATCGATTTGAGGCATAGGATAATGGTTCTTCACCGTCACCTTATTAAGCTGTCTATAATCAATACACTTCTACATCAAGCCATCTTTCTTATTTACTAAAAAAATATAGGATCCTTATGGGGACACACTTGGTCTAATGAACCCTTTTCAAAGAAGATCTTGGAGCTAAGAGTTAAGCTCCTTAAGCTCTGCGGGAGCCATACGATAAGGTTCCATAGAAATAGGTAGGGTACCAAGCTCAAGGTCAATAACAAAATCAATCTCATGGTTAGGAGGGATACCAAGAAAATCATCAGGAAAATATATCAAGAAAAACACACACAATAATAAAAACATCAAGCATCAGACTCTCTACAAAGGTATCACACTCATCGGCAAGATAAGACTCACAACCCCTTAACATAAGTCGTCTACCACAAACATAAGAAATAATCCTCATCGTCCCATGACTAATTGCTCCCTGCCACAGGACTAGGGGTATGTCGGGCACGGCTAAAGTAACGATCATGGCAAAATAATCCATGACCGCATAATAGTGGGATAACTAGTCCATGACTAGAATCACATTAAAATCCAACTTATCCAGAATAATAAGATCAGCATAAGTATCAACATCACTATCTCTCACAACACATAATTTGAATACCCGATCCACTACTAAAGAATCATATACGGGAGTAGATACATGCAATAGCACAGATAATAAATCCCTAATCAACTACAACCGTGGTGCATAATAAGTAGATATATTAGAATAAGTGGATCCAGGATCAAATAAAGCAGGAGACACTTAAGGCATACCAGAATTGCACCTGTGACTACAGCATCCCAAGTCTCAACCTCGGGCCTGGCAGGTACTGCATACAACTGACCACTCCCTCCATTTAGTTGTGCACCTGAACGACCACCTGCCCTTCCTACCTAAGTACAACCTCGAGCACTATGGTAACCTCCTTTACCTAGCGCACCACCCCTACCTAAGGGATGAATTGCTCTAATAGGAGTAGCTCCCTAGGCTGAAACAACCACCGCCCCATGACTAAGGCACTCTCCATAGAAATGACTAAGAAATTCACAAGAAAAATAATACTCACGAGAAGAACAGGAACTCATATATTCGACTGATCTGACATAGATACCATGCCTAGCATGGCCCATAGATAAACCTCTCATAGATTGATCACTGCCCTTACTAGGGCGTCCATTAGAAATAAAATGATCCCTATCATTAGTCGAAAGAGCTGCCTAAACTGGTCAACTATGAGGCTGGAGAGATGGATGTGGAGGATGTCCAGTATAAGAAATACCTTCTTTGAATCGGGAACTACTACGACTCCCTCAAAATCTGCCTTGAAACTTTGGCCTTTTATCACGGCCCTCTTGCTGCATGTCCTTCATCACCATAGCATAATGCGCAACCTTACCAAAGGTCCTATCAATAACAACTAAACTCTAAGTAGCCATTCCAAATAGGAAGTCTCGATTCTCTCAAAAAGCAGCAAACTCTCTCGTCCTCAGTATCCAATAAAGAAGTTGCATGTCTAACCAACTCATGAAAATGAGCCTCACAGTCAGTGACTATCATAGAACCCTGCTCCAACATAGAAAATAGGTCTCTCAAATTATTTCTAAGGCTACGTGGATTGAACTTCACCAAGAATATTTTGGAGAGCTGAGCATAAGAGAGAGAGAAAGATCCAACTAGTCTAGAACTCATGGAACCCTTCCACCAGTGTCTAGAAGACAAGTCTAATAGAAATATGGTGTAATCCATGCCACGAGTCACAACAAGGCCTTACCCATGAAGCCTATCCTCACAAGCAGTCCAAAACTGAAATGCAACCTCATTAGGAGAACTAGCAAATTTAGGTGGAGCGAACCTCAAGAACCTACCTAACGTCTTCTTCTCATCAGTAGATAGAGCAGGCTGGGTCACAACTAGTTGAATAATTATTGGCTGAACCACGGCCAAAATGGGAGGAACCTCAACTCCAGGAGCTGCTGCTGTAAGCTGCACTTCTACTTTGGTAGAATGTGAACTATAAATCATACCTAATAGATAAACTAAAGCAACCCTAAGAAAATAAGAGGGAATGAATCCTTGTGGAGCCTAGGCTAGTACCTGGCCCACCGTTAGCTGTGGTAGAGAAGTCACTGGCTCAGATATAGGAATATGATCCCAAGGATGTACACCTTGATCCCTAACTGGGTATAAATCATGATTCTGGGTCTCAGGACCCTCTTTACATATAATTGAAACAAGTTTCCTGGGCATTTGGTAAAGAGTAAAGTGAACATAGTATCCTACAAACCAACTCAGACTCTTTGCAAGATAAGAATGAAATAAGTGAAGAACTCCTAAGAATATCCCATAGCCTCCCAAAGATAGAAAACAGACATCAATTTTCTAATCCGTTCCGATCTACAGTACTCTAAACTTGACAATGGCAATTTACAATATGTAAGTTTAAACTGTCTTAGATAGACTCATATATTTGTCTCAAAAGAACGAGTCAAATAAAGATATAGGGGAAAGAGGGAAACTCAAACTCCAAGAGCTCACTTTGTCTCCATATAGTAAACACAACATGAACTAGTTTAACGATAGTAACATGAACTTGGGTATTCATAAAAATGTACAGAAGTGTAGTATGAGTAGCAAACACGGGTACTCTATCGGCATAATTGGCTGACAGAGCTAAATGATGAGATAAAGACGATATAAAGTAAGACAATAACTTATAGTCAAGGTATAGGATCGAACCTGAATCTTTTCCTCTATCACTGTAACAATATCTATACTACTAAGGTAATATCAAGTTATACTATATCAATAGACTTTGTAGTTGTCATATCAAATAAGTATCATTTTGGAAGCGTAGTCACATACCCGATATTAATCATGTCATCTCAAATTCAACACATAAACATCACTAAAGTAGTAAACACAAGACTTACCACAACGTTCCATACCATCGAGAAGTACATGCAAAAGAACATAACCAAGAACTCATCACGGCGTCCCATATCACCAGAGAGTACACCAAAAGAATACAATAAAAAAATTCATCACCGCATCCCATACCAATGGAGAGTTCAAAAAAATATCAACCAATAATACAATAAAGCACAAATACTCCACACTTGCCGAAGCCACGGGTAGCAGAACCCCGATATGGCTTATTATCGAGAACCACCTCTAATATCTATACCGTAATTTAATAACAACAAAACCAATATTGTTATAGCATAGTTATATATTTACTAAATCTCAAGATCATTGATAAGCTCAGTGTTTTAGTCTATTAAAGTTAACCTCCATTCCCATAAGCCACTAGATGAAAAGTATTATAGTTATTAGTCATAAATTAAGGAACGACTACAAATTACACATACTATTCATTATTCACTTATCATAAGGACATTTTCTAGCAGGCACTCTCATTACAGAAGTCATCAACTAAGCCACCACGACATCACATATTAGAAGTCAACCTTGTTATTCATCATGCAATACTAAGCCCATCACAATTAGGCATGTCACAACCTAAAGACTAGTTTCCATATTTTAGACAAGTAAGTTCCACCTACTGATTTACTAGACTTCTAGTATTCAAGTCATAGTCATGTATTAGAAATGAATAGTTGTCATATAAGCCACTTTACTAGGCAAAATTCCATAACATAACCATTATTCCAAGTCGAATAAATTTGCTAGGTAAGACCTTGGTCCTACACAAGGTTTCATATACCAATTAGCCTTAACCACTAATAGACATAATTTACTTGTAGTTACCAATTAGGGTCAATAAGGACAACATCTCTCATTTAGTGAATAAGGATAAGGAATGAATAATAATTTACCAAAGAATACATCATGTCCCAAGTACATAAGCTGTTTGGTCCCATAAGGCCTAACCTCTCAAGTATAAATGCATTTATGTAAATTTGCCCCACACAGCATCATAACTCTTTACCTTTTCCAGATTCACCGAGTATCAACAAAACATCAATATATCCTCAAGATTCATCGGGCAACATCATAACATCAACATATCTTCCAAATTCATCGGGAAACAACATAACATCAACATATCCTCCAGATTCACCGAACAACATCATAACATAAAGATATCCTCCAAATTCACTGAGCAACATCATACATTATTACCTCATATGGAATCACTGGGTATTATCATTACATTAACACGTCTTATAGATTTACCGAGCATTATTATGCCATTTCATATTTCTCAAGGCAAAAACATATATACACGTACATAGCCAAATCAATAAGCAAATACAAGCCCACAATAAAAAAAGAATAACAATGTGAGACAATGTGTATCACCCTAGCTTACTATTAAGCATTACTACATAACAAGAGCATAAATATAAGCATGAGTATGCATATGGTACATACACAATCATCACTTTCCCAAGGTTATCCATATCATGAATACAAGGTAATCAATCTAGTATACGAATTAATAAACCATCAAACACATATATAATTCATTAACCTGGGTTTAACCATCAATAATTTCCATTACATAATTGAGACACTCACCTAGCATCTAGGTCTCTAAGGAATTTCATAGTTCAAGCTTAAGATGGGTCAAGTCTCACTCATATACCAAAAATGCTAAAGTCCACCACCATTACACTAACATCTACCCGAATTAGGCTAATTTATTTAAATCACACCATAAGGGCTTATCAATCCTTCCTAAGCCTATTGGGTAAACCTTCTTCAAGTATTCATCCTAAGTCAATCCAACACTAAGATCATTTTCTAACTAACCACTAGCAAGGCCAACATAATACTAAGGTTAGGGAGCAACACCATTCTCATCTATAAGAATAGCTAGAGTATCATCATACTATTCATGAAACTACAAGTAGACTATCCAAGGTTCTAAGCTGAGGGTCAAGCATATCACCTTGCAAATTCAATAACCTATAAGAACCAACTAATCCCAATTATCACTATTCAATAATGTACTATCTAAACCCCACCCAATTTCACAAGATATCAACAATCATACTACAATCAAGATCAATCTAACTTCAAGTAAGCCTAACCTACCTTAAGTCCAAGCATCTCACGAGCCAACAAGCTTTTTCTTTTATTGAAGCTCTTTCTTCCATGAGCAAATCTATTAATAATACAATCTAAGAATTACAAGAAGAATAACCATTCCCATTATGGCACTATTATGCCATGGGTTCAAAAGGACACCAAACCCCCAAGTGGGTTTCATCTTTGGAAAAAGAGTTTTCAAGACCAACCCATTGTTCAACTACCTTTAGGGAGTTATAACTCTTAAGCAATTTGAGGCAATCAATCAGATTTTGGGCTACAATTGAGTCACAATGATTTGAGGGGTTTGAGTCAAAAAATCATGAAATCATTACTAAACGAGAAGATATTTTGCCTTAGATTGTAGCAAGATTCAATGTCATAAGTTGTTTAAGTTGCATTTCAACCCACAAGAATTACTTAGAAGATTCCACACTCCATTAAGGTTTTAGGTTTAAGAAGGAGGCACAAAAGACCAAAATCTCATCCAAGACAACACTTAAATAGGCTTTGGTCAGGCCTCGGGTAGTGCCGGCGTGCCCTTCACCTAGCCGCAGTCGTGGTACCACAGTCACTTCTTGACCATAATGGTCTCAGCATCTTAGTCAACACTAGGTATGGCTAAAGCTTGGAACTTGGTTTCTAGCTTCAGTCAATGCCTCAAGATGCATCAGGGACCTTTATGAACAAATAAGATATGCAACCTCATAGTTTTTGACATTCCGGATGCGTTGGCTAAGTTGTATTTTGCATACGAGGTTGTTTTACCAAATTTTTGCTTAGTCGCCAATTAGAACCAATGATACATCCAATTGAGAAAGTGGTTCGAGGAACCAAACAAATTGCCAGGTAACCATACTATCAGTCCCCACAAGTCACTAGTGACTTGAGATGGCTATAGAGAATCCCTATCAGTGAAAATAAGTAATAATACGGATAATAACCTGAAGGGTCATTACATTGATGAACTAGACATGACCTAAGAGATTGATCACATAATAGGCTTCATGTTACGTAAGCTATTTTTGAAAATTTGACCAAGTTTCATATAGTGAATATTCAAAACTTGTACATTTTTATTTTTTTTTGAATGGTCACAAAAATATTTGGTTTCTTGGATGTGATCATTTTGGGAATATATTGTTACTGTTACTTTTGTTACTTTTGGTGATTAATATGATGTACATTCTATATGTTATGCTAGCTTTATAAAATCATTGTAATAGCATACTATAATATTTTTAAATAGCCTAAAATAACTATCCCAATAGCCTTAAAACCATTCTTGTAGCCTATGTTTAAGTTTCGCAATACTAACAAATAACTTTCCTTAAAGATTATAAGACGGTTTATAGCCATCTCAACAAATAAACTACCGTCTCAATAGCATAATATATATTATGAACTGTTATTGGGACAGTTCTCACTAACCATCGTAATAAAATATATAACCATCCCAATACATTCTATACGGATGGTTTAAAACCATCCCAACATAATCTTAACTGTCGGCACAGACTATACATAACCGTACCAAAATATAATATAGGAAGGGTGGGTAGCCATTTATACATAATAAAAACCGTCTCCATAGAGACTACATAACAGTCCCAGTACTTTATATAGGAATGGTTAGTAGCCGTTCCAATAGACTTATAACCGTCATAATATCCTATTTATAACGGTCCTAAAATGTATATATAAGGATGGTTTTGAACCATCCCAACATAAAAAAACAATCGTTATTTATTCAATAAAATAATTGTCGTTATAGATGTATGTATAGCGATGGTTTAGGTAACTGGTGCGGAGTACTATCGCGGTAGAGCTAACGTAATGCCTTAAATTGTATTGGTTGTTCTAACCATTTCCATAGATCTATGGAGATGATTTCCTTATCTATAAGGATGGTATATGGACCGTCGTTATAGCCCCTTTTTTAGTAGTTCGAGTTTACTTTCCATTAACCTTTTATGCAATGCAAGGTTTCAAAAGCAAAGTATATTATATATATCCATGTTCCGAAACTAATTTCACTAGTTGGATAGAGGTTAAAGACAATTCCAAACCACTAAACCATAAAATTTTGGGAAACCCATGTTCCCCTTCAAATTCCCACACCCATGCATTTATCTAACACAAAAACCATAATTTAAAGCATGAATATCACAATCAAAACATGGTAAAAATGATCATGTAATATCCACTCCTAATCCCTCAAATCATATTTAAAACCCAATAATTAAATTGAATGGACAATAAAAAAACACATGTTTTTGTACAAAATTAATTTAGGAAAGAAATACATGTCTGGATACCAAAGAAATTATGAAATAAAACCACCGATTGAACGCTAAATACTTAATTCTTTCACACCTAGCCTTTTGCTTGCTTTAGAAGTTTGAGAAGATAGAATGATGTATATGATTGAGTAATGAAGAATTATGGGCTCTTTTAGGATGTCTAAAGTCATGGAAAATAATGAGGTAGAAGGAAAAGACAAAAATAACCCCACATAAAATCTGCAAAAAACTATCGCTAGTTGCTATTGGTCAGGTAAAGACTCGTGGTCACTGGTCATGAGTTGTCAGCATGACTCGTAGTCCAGGAAGAAACTTAGGTCCACCTCACTCGAATGGTACAAGTTAAGTCTTATGACTTATTACCAGACCTTATAACTCGTGAGGACCAAGTAATGACCCAAATAGACACATTAGTCCACCTCATTGGTTTGTCTACAATTAGAACTACATACGACTCATAACCTAAGCCATAATTTGGACAGTGAGCACAATCACATGGATAATTTCAGAGTACAAATCCTGTGGTATTACATTACTCCCCCTAGGATCATTCATCCCCAAATGAGAAGGCAAGGCACCCATTAGCAAGATAACAAGAAAGAATGCACACATACCCAAACGACAAATAAAGGCCACAAGAAAGAGAATATAAATGATACCTCAAGCATTTTCATCCAACACAGGGAATAAGAACGAATATTTGGAATTCATGTCCTCTTCATCTTCCCAAGTATCTTCTTCCACCGTTTGATTCTTCCAAAGGACTTTCACTGAAGCTACATCCTTAGTCATCACCTACTGACTTACTTATCCAAGTTCTCAATCAGGACTTTTTTAAAAGACAGGGAATTTAAAATACCAACATTCTCCACAAGGATAATCAAAGAAGGATCACCTACACACTTTTTCACCATTGACACATGGAAAATCAAATAACTGGAACCCAAATTCGAACGCAAATCCAACTCATAAGCAACATTCCAAGCTATTCTAAAAATCTTATAAGGACCAACATAATGCTGACTAAGCTTTCTTTTCTTGCCAAACCTCATCACTCTTTTATAGAAAAAACCTTAAAGAACACACAATCACCTACTTCAAACTCCAACTTCTTTCTCCCCACATATGCATAAGACTTTGGCTACTCTGAGTAGTCTTAAGCCTCTCACAAATCACTTTCATCTTCTCCAAGGATTGGTGAACTAAGTTAAGACCAAATTATATAGTCTCACCAACCTCAAACCAACCAATATGAGACCTACACCTTCTACCATAAAGATTCTTAAATGGAGCCATCTGAATACTCGAATGATAATTGTTATTATATGAAAACTTAATAAGAGGTATGTTATCTACCCAACTACCTCAAAAATCAAAGACACAAGAACTTAGAATATCTTTCAAAGTACGAATAGTCCGTTTTGCTTGTCCATCATTTGAGAATGGAAAGTGGTTCTAAGGTTCACCTTAGTTCCCAAAACTCTCTAAAACAAATGCCAAAAGTGAGAAGTAAATTACGTTCCTTGGTATAAAATGATGGAAATTAGTGCTCCATGCAGCATGTCAATCTCCTAAATAAATAGCTTACCATAATCATCTAGAATAGTTAGTCCTCATAGGCAATTGTGATCAGACTTAGTCATCCTATCCATAATGACCCAAGTTGAATCATACATATCGTAAGACCATAAAAGACCAGTAATGAAATCCATGTTTGATCATCTCCCACTTCCATATAGGTAACTCTATATTTTCAGAAATCCCATCAGGCCTCAAGTGTTTAACCTTCTCCTGCTGACAGACCTTACACTTGGGCATAAAATTTTCCAAATCCTTCTTTATATTGCTCTAACAATAGATTTTCTTCAAGTCATGGTATATCTTTTTCAAACCCAGATGATCATTATACATAGACTTATGAGCCTCAGCCAAAATCTTTTCCCGTAGCCCCTCAATGTTAGGAACACACAACCTACCTTGAGACCTCAAGATACTATCTCTCCCAATCTCAAATGCTAAGACCATTTGCTGACCCACATAATCCTTAATCTACATTAAAGAACCCAAAGCCTGTTTTCCTTTACTTCAGCATCAAGAGATGACTTAACAACCTTTTTAACAATTACTCCTTCCTAATAGGGGTCCAATAAACTAACCCCAAAGTTAGCCAACCGGTGAATGTCCGTTACCAATCATTGCTTCTCGTTATCCATATGAGATAAGCTCTTATAAAAAACCTACTAAGAGCATCAATAACCGCATATATTACTTGGATATCATTGAAGAATTATGTCATAATCCTTGAGTAACTCAAGCCACCGTCTGTGCCTAAATTTAACTCCTTCTGAGTAAACACATATTTCAAACTTTTATGGTATAAAATTGATGTCTACATAAACCCTATATAGATAATGGCAGCATATCATGAAATCATAAACCATCGTTGGTTACTCTAAATCATGAGTGGGATAATTTCTCTCATGAACCTTAAGATATCTAGAAATATATACCACCACCTAACTATATGCATCAATATACAACCCAGTCCCACACGGGACCCATCACAATATACAACAAAACTATTACTACCCTCAGATAGGGTAAAATCCAGATCAGAGGTCAACTTATCATTAAAATTTTGAAACTACCCTCACAAGCATCAGACCACAAAAAATTTGCCTTTTTCTGAGTAAATCTGATCAACGGAGCAGCAATAGAAGAGAAGCTCTCCACAAAAATACCTAGCAAATCCCAGGAAGCTTCGAATGTCGATTGGAGTCATGGGTCTTGACCATTTATTAATCAACTCCACTTTCTATGTATCCACCTTGATTACCTCACTAGAAAAAATATGCCCAAGAAAAGTCACAACATTCAACCAAAACTCACACATAAAGATTTTAGCATACAACCTTTGATTCTTAAGAATCTGCAACACAATATTTAGCATACAATCTTTGATCCTTAAGAGTTACAACATAATTAGGAGGTAACTAGATCCTCCTCACTCATAGAATACACCAAGATATAACCAATAAACACTATCACTAACAGATCTAAAAACTATCTAAATACCCAATTCATGAGATCTGTAAAAGCAACCAGAGCATTAGTCAACCCATATGACATAAACAGGAATTCATAATGACCATATTAGGTTGGGAAAGCAGTGTTGGGAATATCAATTTCCTGAATCTTCAATTGATGATAACCCAAATAAAGGTCAATCTTAGAAAAACATCTAGCATCTTGAAGATGGTCAAAAAGATCATCAATCCTAGGGAGAGGGTACATATTCTTCACTGTAACCTTATTCAAATATCAATAATCTATACATAACTAAAGAGACCCATCTTTCTTATTCACGAAAATCATGGGAACACCCCATAGAAAGACAATAGAATGACTAAATCCCTTATTGAAGAGATTCTTTAACTACTCTTTTAGCTTTTTTAATTCAGCCAGAGCTATTCTATATTGAGGAATGGAGATAGGATGGCTATCTGATAGAAGATCAATTCCAAAGTATATTTCCTTATCGGGAGGATTGCTAGAAAGATCCTTGGGATACACTTTAGAAAATTCACTAACCATCGGGATAGATTGCAAAGAGGGACCCTCAAAACTAGAATCCTTGAACCAAGCTTAATGATATAGAGACCCTTTGGAAATAATTTCTGGGATCTAAGATAAAAATGAACTACCCTTTAGGCACTAAAAAAATTCCATCCTATTTAATTACTGGTTTATTAAGAAATTGTTAACTAACCTTTTTTGTCCTACAAGTCATAGAAGCATAGCACAATTGAAACCAATCCATCCCCAAGATTATACTGAAATCTACCATATCAAGCTATACCAAATGTATGTCTTCCTATGAGAGATATACATGACATATCCCCAAGAGATCCTTCTAGAAACTATAAAATCACCCACCAGAGTAGACAAAAAAAGGGTTGAAAATACTTTTAGGACCAAAACCAAAATACACAACCACATAAGAGGTCATATAAGAAAAGGTAGACTCATATCAAGCAAACAATAAATATCTCGAGAGAAAAGTTAAAATATATTGATAACAACATCAGAAGATGCCTCAAATTCCTAAAAGCTAGCAAGAGAATAGAGATAATTCCTGCCAGTGTTGTACCTAAAATAGCACCTTTTGGCTCTAAAGCCATAGAAGTGGAAGCCAGAATCTTATTAGCTCTAGTGGCTACCTTAGCTGCAAGATAGTTCTTTTACATATGTCCAGGTTGACAACAATGGAATCAAAAGTTTATTCCCTCATCACTATAACCATGATGAAGTTGTCCACAAAATCTACTATGAGGATATAGTCGGGTTGACTGAGCTCCACTAGCTTAAGACTAGGCACACTGTACCTTAGGACCACTACTAGTCTGAAAACAATGATCAACAAACGACATAGGCTAGGGTACACTAGCCAAAGAATATAAACCATAATTTCCCTAAGTCTTTTTCTTGCTTCACTATCTACCATGTCTTCGACTACTCTACTAACCTCTACTCTACACTGAATACCTGAACTTATTTTTTGTCTCTACTCTATCTCCTCTTGTATATTCTATTCATACTATACATGTTGCATATAAACTACAAGCTTGTAGATATCTATGTAATTATTCAACATAGCAGCGTTACACTCTAATACTAAGTCATGAGATAACCCAAAAGCCAATTTTCTTATCTTCGTCATCATAGAAGACACCAACTCTGTAGCATAATGAGGGAATTACTTACAAAAAATCATAAAAGTCTCCTTAGATTAACTATTGTAGCTTGAGTGACCTTAGACAAAGGAGAAATAGAACAAACATGATTAAACTCAATACACTAAGATGTCCAACTGGGTAAGCAATTAAATGGACTGATGGAACTTTACATTAGAGATGTCCTCTTAAGACGGTTGATCATAAGCATCGCAAGACAAAAATCATGAGAAGGACTAGTGTGGACAGATGAAACTCCATGTGGGGTGGTACTATCAAGAGCAAGAACCCTAGAATAGGTCTGTACTTTATAAGCAGCGCGAGTTCCATCTACATTATCCTCAAGTAGGATAAAGGTTTTAGAGGAGTTTCTATAAGCATCTTATCTTTGGGAAGGCATGATCTGAAATGTGAGTAAGTAAGAGATTAGAGAAATTTCAAGACACCAGACTCTGTAGCTCAAAATATAATGCAAGAAAGAAAAACATTCCTAAATGCCTCGTAGACTCCTCTTTATAAGTATAATACACTGCACACCCATAAAAAGAACTCTACTCAACATAGCTTATGACACCTAAAGAACCTAGACCTATGCTGTTATACAAGCTTGTCATGATCAAACTCGAGCCTACTCACGATGGGCATCTCCAGCCCACCAAGGGTTGGAGACCACCCTTTTTCTTAGTTTTGTGAGCATAAAAAAGATATTAGCCGAAGTAGTCTAAATATATTATGAAAGATAGATGAATAACTTAATAGGAACTATAAGTGTATTATCCATAAAAGTTTTTAACAAAATCGAACATCAACCTAGGTCAGGATATGCCCCCAACTATAGCCAAGAAAAAAAAGAATCAAATTATGATTTTCTAGGTTAACATAATAAAACTAATAGGTAATAGTCCATCTGGAAGAAGGAGGCTCTATACATTAAGATGACCAACGGATGAACTAGAACCACCTAACTTTATACAAAGTAACTAAAGAACCCCTAAGACTCTACATCATGAAATGGTGCAGCTTTTAGGGAAAGTTAGTGGGATGAGCACTAACATGTAACTCAATAAAGAGATAAAATAAGGGCATAATCAAATCAGTTCAAAATGATTCATAAAATTATATGCACACATTTATATATACATATATATAAAAGATGTTGGGATAGGTAACAAGGTTTAAACATGAGGTTTAAAATTATTATCCTTGAATGTTTAGCTATAACCCTCCTATGCACACCCATGAGCTTTATGGGTTCAGCTCTCTCTACTAAAAGGGTCCCATTGGGTTTTAGTCACACAAACCAGGAAAATCCAAGAAAGGGCCAGGGAATTTATGGCCCCAATTATATATATATATATATATATACATAAAGTTTGAACTATGCAAACAGTCAAAAAGACCCCCCTTAGAAAAAGTGGTTTCCAGTATTGGTCCCCCAGGACATCCAACTTCTCAATGAGCTACACAACCCCAGTTAAGACTAATTAAAATTATTTAACACATAATCCCAACCACAAACAAGGAGTCTTTTAATAACTCATTTAACATTGGTATCGTTATACAAAAATAAGATAATCTTTCAAGATAATTCCATTATCCCACTCCAAAATCAATTAGCCAAATTGAATCCAAAGTTTCCAATTTAAAACCAATACATGGCCACTGATACAAGTGTGACTAAGAAGATAAACGTGTATACAAGTTTAGAAAAGGATCATCCTAGGAAGTGCAATGTTGAGACGTGATAAGGATCAAAGATACACCAATGCCGCGCTATTTGCTCATTCGTTACACTAGAGGGGTGCCCCTTTTTCATTAAGGGTATTTTGGGCATTTTATCTTTTATGTAACAAGGAGACTATATATAGTTTAGTAGTAGGGATTTTCATTAGTTAGTTCATTATTGTTGTAAGTTTTGACATTTGAAACACTAAATTCCTCTCTCTACTTGAGGCAAATCGAAACTTGTAACTAGGATAGCAATTCAAGGGTGGAATCTCTTGTGATTACTTTTTTTTGAGAAACCTTGGTGCTTGAGTGGTGGAATCCGCTCTTGTGTCATCGTAAAAGTTAGGTTATCGTGTGTGAAGGTGTTAGGGGTCTTAGAGTTTAATGTACTCTTTGGTTACTAGGATTTACACCACCTTTGTCTAACTATCTATCCCTTTACTTTTATTTTTATCTTGTAGTAGTTGTGTCTTGTCCTCTAATAATCGTTGGTTGTAATTATTGTAAGCTTGTTGTTCATCACATTAATGTAGTGTTGTTGCAATTTTGGTGTGGTTATACACGTTATTATCTCACCATTGTTGAAGCATTCTCGGATTTTCTTTTCATTCTTGTGTTGTTATTCTTGGCCGAGACTTAGTTCCTTGGGCTCTCAGGTTGTGGTGTATTTTGTGACATTTTAGGGCCTGTTTAGTGTCTTGTTGGGTTTTCAAGGTACCATTTTGTATCAAATTTAAGGCTTTTTGTGTTCCTACGCTACAAATCTTGGGCTCTCTTAGTCGAAAAACATCAAAAAAATAGATTGAAGTTTTCTTGTTGTTGGCCGAGTGTTTTTTTTGTTGTTGTTGTATTTGGCTGAGATTTGTGTCTAGATTTGAAGGTGTTTTGTTGTCTTAGTTTTTTTCTAATGTTGGTTCTCTTTCTCCTCAACACTTATTGAGTCTACCAACCAAATTCTTTAGCAAGATTCGAGTTGTGTTGTAGTGTTAAGTAGATGATTTCTTGTTGTTGTTAATGTTCATGTTGGGTTCTTGTGTAGTGTTGAAGAAGTTGTTGTTTGATCTTCAAGAGAGAAAAGAACTATAATACTTTGTGTTTCTGTTGAAAATAATTTCAAGACAACACCAAAGTATAAATAAAGAAAAAGAGCCCTCCAAAAAGCAAGTTACCAAAAAAGAGTAAGACACTTTTCAAACTTAGACAAAAGAGGAAAGAGACAAGACTACCCCAAAAAGTTGTCTTGCCAAAAGAGTGCAAGTTCGTGGAAAGCTTTTTTGACTCTTGAAAAGAGTCTTAAGTCTTGTAAGACTATACCATAGCTGAAATATATTCCTCAAAGGTGTAGTATTGAACATCAAAGTCTTGGAACAAATTCTCTTCAACAACAACGTGTGTTTTTGTCTTGTAAACTTGTTTAGTTTTCTTGTTGTCATTTTTGTGGTGGTGTTGCTTGTGGTTCAAAGACTTGAACCTTTTTTGGTGCTTTTTGTGAGACATCGTGGTCTTTTTTTGTGCAATGGAACCCGAGACCTCACACTCTCAACCCACAGGGGAACACAATGCTACTAGTATCATTTTGGCTCACCTTGAAGCTATGTCTCGAGACATGGCTAGGATGACCGCGGGTATAGAAAAACTAGATTCGGATCTGGTATAAATGAAGGGTGAAGTTTCAATTATGGGTGGGAGATTGGAGAGAGTGGAAATCCAAAGAATCCGACCTTCTACCTCTCAACACATTTGCCAACTAGTACACCTGAGGCCATGCACCAAATGCTATATCCACCTATTGCCACAAATCAAACCAACCCTTACTCCCAAAACCAAGATAATGATAGACCAAGCCACCCTCCACTTCACCAAGTCCAACAAGAAGGATTTGGTACCCAAATACCACCACCAAACTCGAGCCATCCCATCCAAAATCCACTTGACCAAAGACCTCATTATCCAAATCCAATCCCGCTGCTACAAGCTCCACTTAATGCAAATAGACCCATCCATGTTAAGGGGTATGGTAGAAGGGAACAAAATGCTGGTTATGGACCATATGATGATATTTACATAAGAAGGGAGGAACTGAGGGGTAGGTAATGTGATCCAAGGGAAGTTCGCAGCTGAGAAAGAAGAGTTGGTCTTCGGAGCCAACAAGGGAACCAAAACCTTGATGTAGGGCTAAATACCATCAAGGTGGGGCTTCCAACCTTCAAAGGTGAGAGTGATCCAGAAGATTTTCTAGCTTGGTAGTCCTCTTGTGAGAGAATCTTCCAAGTTAATGACCTTACCGAGGATAAAAAGAGTTGTTATGCGATTGCACATTTTGAGGGTTATGCTACTATGTGGTGGGAGTATATGAAGAAATTTGGCAATAATTTCATTGAGGGGCAGCCACCTAATTGGTTTAGGTTAAGGTATCTCATGAGACAAAGGTACTTAACCGAGAGTTACCATCAAGATCTACTTGATAAGTTGTATAACTTGAGGCAAGGGAACAAAAGCGTCATGGCTTACTATGATGAGTTCCAACAACTCATTTTGAAACTTGTTCACTGAGGGGAGAAAGTGATCCATGACATCATTGATTCAAGGTTGGGTTGAATAGGGACATTAACTCATGGTTGACACTTCACAAGTTTGACACTATTGATGCCATCTTCCAAGCTGCCTTAGAAGTTGAGAAGGAATTACAGGAGCAACCGAGTGTCAAGCTCACAGGGAAATATCCCTCGGGTTGGAACAAGGACAAAAATGACCCATATAATATGGATAAAACCAAGGACAAGGCTGCCAAAGCCGAGAACAAGGCTCACCAAAGGTACCCTCCGAGAAATGAAGGTAAACCATATTCCTATTCTAGTTCTAAAGGCTTTCAATATTTTAAATGCCAAGGTTGGGGACAAAAGTCTAGTGAGTGTCCAAATAGGAGAAATATGATCCTAAGTGAGGGAAAACTATACTTTATTAGGAAGGAGCTAGTACTTGAACCAAAGGATATTTATGATCAATCTCAAGATGGAAAGAAGGTAAAACCCGAGGAGCCAAAGGAGGGGGATGAGAAAGATGTTTGGCCGTGTGAAGATAAGATTATAGTGCCTATGTATATCGAAAGGAATGTAATTATTAGTGAGGGTATGGAAGAAGAATCCAAGAGTGAGGAGGATGAAGAAGAAGAGAATCCGAGAGGTTGGATTATGGGATTTACCTACAAGGACTCTTTGCTGATTACTAACCGAGATACTAGCACTTTTCCTAGAATCAAATCTTTTTATGTGATGGTTGTAGAACATACAAGTCCAAGGAGGATGATTGATGATCTCATGGGACCCTTGATTGAACATACCAACCTTAGGAAGAGCAATGAAGAGATGATGCAAAGAAGAGAGCTTGCCGGTGATGATTGCTTGAATTTGAGAGCAAATTCCTCTCAAGATGGAGAGGATGATACAAGTGTGACTAAGAAGATACACATGTGTACAAGTGAAGAAATGGATCATACTAGGAAGTCCAATGTTGAGACGTGATAAGGATCAAAGACACACCAATGCCGCCCTATTTGCTCATTTGTTATACTAGAGGGGCACCCCCTTTTCATTAAGGGTCTTTTGGGCATTTCATTTTGTATGTAATAAGGAGACTATATATAGTTTAGTATTAGGGATTTTCATTATTTAGTTGATTATTGTTGTAAGTCTTGACATTTGAAACACCAAAGTCCTCTCTCTACTTGAGGCAAACCGAAACTTGTAACTAGGATAGCAATTCAAGGGTGAAATCTCTTATAATTGCTTATTTTTGAGAAACCTTGGTGCTTGAGTGGTGGAATCCGATCTTGTTTCATCGTAAGAGTTAGGTGATTGTGTGTGGGGGTGTTAGGGGTATTAGAGTTTAATGTACTCTTTGGTTACCAGGATTTACACCACCTTTGTCTAACTATCTATCCCTTTACTTTTGTTTTTATCTTGTAGTAGTTGTGCCTTGTCCTCTTATAATCATTGGTTGTTTTATTGTAAGCTTTTTGTTTATCACATTAATGTAGTGTTTTTGCAATTTTGTTTTGGTTATTCACGTTATTATCTTACCATTGTTGAAGCATTCTAAAATTTTCTTTTCATTTTTGTGTTGTCATTCTTGGCTGAGACTTGGTTACTTAGGCTCTCAGTTTGTGGTGTGTTTTGTGACGTTTTTGGGGGTTGTTTTGTGTCTTCTTAGGGTTGCAAGGTATCAGCCACCAATGCCTTTTAAAACCATTTTATGTTCCCATATAGGATTGATGTTAAAGCCAATTCTCCACTAATAGTCCATAAAATTTTGGGAATCCCATATTACCCTTCCAATTCCCACACCTATGAATTTATCAAATCAAAACCATTATTTAAAGCATGAATATCATAATCAAAACATGGGGAAAATGTCCATGTAATAAACATTCTAAATCTCTCAACCCATATTCAAAACCCAATAATCAAACTACATGTACAATAAGTAAACACATGCTTTTGTACAAACTAAATTTAGGAAAGAGATACATGCTTGGATACCAAAGAAATTGGGAGAGAAAACCACTAATTTAACCCTAGGTTCTTATTTCTTAGAAATCCTAGCCATTCCCTTGGTTTATAAGTTTGAGAAGTGAGAATGGTGTTTATGATTGAGTAGTGTAGAATAATAAGGTCCTCTAGGGTATTTTAATCATGGGAAATAATGGGGTGGAAGGAAAAGAGAAAAATAACCCCACTTAAAACATGAAAAAAATCATTACCATTTGCTATGGGTCAGGTAATGACTCATCGTCATTGATCACTTGTCTCTACCACTAATCATAGCAGAGTAGAAGCTCAGGGCCACTCCATTGGAATGGTCATGATTTACACCTTATGACTCATAACCAGACCTTATCAATCATGAGGGATAAGTCATGATACAAATAGAAATGTTAGGCCACCTCACTGGTTTGGCTATGATTGTAACTATACCACTTGTGAAACGGGCCTATGATTCATCACCTGAGCCGTACTCTAAATAGTGAGCACAATCACATAAAAAATTTTAGAGTCCAAAACCTGGAATATTACATACCAACATCTTTGTACCATTCCCATGACTCTACTAGACCAATTCTTGTATGATGAGATCAATGAATCAAGTTCTCTAATACTATCTTTGTCACAACAGAACCAGTCATAATTAGAATCCACCCTAATCTATAGTAAGAGAACCATACTAATCTCAACCCTCACTAACTCAAGTGTTTCTTTCATATTCACCTTATATTAATCGTCAATTCAAACAAGTTTAAAAGAGATTTTATTAAATAATTTAAACTAACTTTAAAACTGATATCAGAATCCAAAACTAAAAAAGTAAAAGAGCTTCTATTTAATACATTCCTAGGAAATGAAGTCACAGTACAAATAAAAAATTATGTCTAAATAGATAGATAATAGAATATATAAACAAGGAAATGTCTTAGTCACAAAGAAAAGGGATATAAATAGAGATAAAGAGATCCAAACGTTACTCGAACACAGTGCTCACCCTTGAAAATAATTTTAGAAATGCTAGCTAAAGTTGAGGTATTGTCTTAAATGTCATAACACCCTCATTAATCAATAAAAATAAGAGCACAGGTAGTATCAGTACATCAATTAGTATTGGTAGTCATCACAGCTCAACTCAACCCAATGCCACAAAAATAAGTAAATAATATAGATGTAAAGTGATCATCATAACAATTATAATCAAAGAGAGTCATGCATTAATGCAATTCACTTTAGAGAGAATATAAGCCCATAATTATGTATATTTATACATAGTCAAATTTTCAATAAGTTTTGTCACAACATAAGATCATAACTAAACATTCAAAGCATCTGAACAAATATATGAATGTAAGATGTGTACATCTTCTCTTTTTTCTCTATCTCATCAACATCATCAACAATCTTCATGAATATCACAATTTACCACATCATCACCACCACCATTATTATTATCATTTCACCACATTCTCCACACTAACGTATATGAACATAAAATGCAGTCATTTATCATAAGAAGTTCTTGTAAGTCTTCACAAATATGTAATTCACATATAAGCAAGAGTCAACCAAGTCTAATTGCTACAATAAATTGTAACCTACCTGATTTCTTTGCTCAAGTCCACTTTTAAGCCACAAGTTTATCTTTTCTTTCCCTTTCAACTTCTTCATGATATAAAATAACAAGACAATATATTATTCAATCAATTCTTCCATTTTTAACCACCATGGATGTATTATTAAAAACATTTTACCACAATTTACCTTAATTCACTATATTAGGATTTTCTACCACTTAAACATCATGAACATAATTTGAATTGGAATGAAAAATTATAATTCTACACCCATTAGTATTTTCTAATACCTAAGGATCATTATCTGCTAATTTCATACTCATTTTAATCATTTTTTATTAATTTCATGAACTAGGTCTAGACCCCAAATTCCACCATAAATTGTTTTCTAAGGATTTGTAGATATTATAAGCGTAATATTAAGTTTAGAATGTAATAACTTACCTCAAAAGATGAAAAACTCCTAAATTCTATAAAAAATCACGTGTCCTAGAGCTCTATCAAGTTTTTTAAATGTGGAGAGTAAAAAATATTTTGGGTTTTTAAAACTGTTAAATTTTGTGTATTACTACTACAGCAATACCACTATAGAGGTAACATGATAAAGTATAGGCTACTATTGTAGTGGTATGAGGCAGAAACTTGGGATCTCTCTTCATCCCTGTTCATTTCACATCACACTTTATTAAATATGGAATCATGAAATAACTGCTCTATGTTATACACTATAATTGGAGTTCAATTACTATGTTGTGAGTTCTAGAAGTTGGTATGGCCTCTTAATCTTATTCAATATCAAAAACATGGGATAAATATAACCATCGATATACATAATAGTACAAAATTTCTATAGACTAACATACCCTTAAAAATGGATCAATCTTAAACTAGCCCTAAATTTCTTAAAATGTCTTATAAAATGACTAAGTGTCAATTATACCATTTAATTAAGCATAATGATGATTTAAGTCATTACAGTGTCAACTCAAACCGAGCCTAAAAAAAAAAGAGACTATCTAGATAAAGAAAAAATATGCCTGGACAATGTGACTTGGCAACAAAGATTATAATAGATTTTTGTACTAACCTCTTAATCATTATAGAGTAGTTAGGTCCTAATTTACCTATTTAGCTAATAAAATTTCGAGGTGGTGGTTTAAAACTGAAAAAGTTGTGTTTTGCTTTTTAGTTTTATGTTCTTTCCGGAGTGACCTGGTGATCTACACTTCTGCAGAAGATCATGATATTACAAGTAAAGTCATAGCATGTGGTTTTAGTTGTTACCATATTAGGATTGCTTGCTGTAGTTTTTAGTATAAAATTTAGGTTTGGAATAGGGATAGAGTTTAGTTTTCCTGAGCTACTGGTTAAGGACCATTGTAGTGTTGTGATTGTTATTACAGTGACACCTTTTTAGCAGTCCTAGCCCCACTATAGCATATCTAGGTAGAATTTCCAAGGATGCCATAGCGAATCCTATTTTCCATATTTGATCTTCTATAGTGAGAAAAGATCTGTTGTAGCAAAGGCATAATGCCTATTTAAGTAACTTATTCTGAGTGTCAAATTATAAACTCTAAAATGTTATTCCAAAGCTCTAAAGAGATGATTTTCTCAATGCTAGGGTTAATTTTCTTGTTAAGGTACACCTAGTAATTCATTAACATAATAAATTTTGTATGGAGATTGTAATGGGTAATTATAGGTTAGAACCTTAGGTTCATGAAATGTGTAGGAAAACCTAAGTATGGGTGTAATAAACATCTAGAATGTTTCTAGGTTATAAAAAGACACTTCCTTGCATGAATTTATTATTTTTAAACATAAAATGTGGTGCTTGGAAACCTCAAGTCTCACTAAAATAGGATATTTTGAATAAAAAATGCTTAAAGGGGGTAATTGGAGTAGAAACTCTATGAATTAAGATAATGAAAGTATTGTAAACTAGTTGATGATTTATTTACCCTTGAGTTATAATATAGACAATGATTAAGGTTAGAATAAGTGGTTGAATTCATAAAGTTCATATTTAATAGTAGATAATAAATTAGTTTTATAATTATTTGTTTTAGACTTTGAACATTTTGAATCCTTGAGGAGAAGAAAAGCTAATGTGATTTAGCTTGCTTGATTTGGGTTCTTTGGTTGATGCAGGTTATAATTTATGTCCACTTAACTTAGTCTCTTCTATGTGTTTTGAATTGATAAGAATGTTTTTTTGTCTTTGTACATAAAATATGGTTAATTATTTGAAGTGCACTTGTTATATTTTGTGTAATTATTATAATATCTTGAGAGATAGCTAAATATGATAACATTCTAAGATATGTTAAAAGTGGTTGAGAATAGACATACTATTCTATAGTTGAGTAGCTCAAGTTTGATGCAAGCCTATAGACAAGTGGTTGTATTATGGAGTAGGTATCATAATAGTACAATAGATGAACTCTTGGTTGTACCTTTTGATCATAACTAGTGGAGCAATAATAAGATCTTTTAATATGTGTGTATAGATGATCGATTCTTGTATGTTTTGATATGAAATAGAAACTATGCAAATGTAAAAAATCAATATGGATACTAATTCATGTTTGTGATCAGCTCGAGAAGAGTGTGATTTATTTAGGATGTTCTCTAAGTGAATCTTTTAATTTTCTATGGTATTGAGACTGAGAATGCTTGTGAGTTTATTATTGATTCTCATGAGAGGTTTCATAATATGGGATAAGTAGAGAAATATGGGTTATAGTTTGTTACTTTTTAGTTGCATAGGGATGCAAAGGTGTGGTGGAGGGCTTCTATGGAATGTAGTTCAGTTGGATCACCTATGTTGAGTTAGACATAGTTTTACTCTATCTTTTTATGGAAGTACGTTCCTCGTACTTTGTGATATAAGAGGCAGGATAACTTTACTAGTATTGAATTGGGTAGTTAACTATTAAATCCTATGAGTCCCAATTTTACTCACTCTCTAGGCATTTATTGCATTTATTTCATACAATGGAAGAAAGGACATATATTGGTTCATGAAAGGGTTATACATGAGAATTCAACAATTAATAATTCAGATTGTGTCTCCTTATAAGACATTTTAGTAACTTATTATGTTAGGTATGTAGAAGTGGTGAAACAGGATGGTTACACAAAGTTTATAAAAAAAATACTCAAAAAATTGGTAGCTACAATGGCTCTTACATTATGGGTCCTATTTTAGAATAAAATTTTTGGCACCCCATCTAGTTAGCCATGTAGGTATCAACTAGGGCTTTACAGATCCTAGATATCCTTTTTCAAATCATAGTTAGTGTATACATCACTTCTTGGCTTTTTTGGATAGGGCATGTTATATATGAGGTAAGGTTTGGTACATTCGGAGATAATGTACTAGATTTAGAGAGCTTGGTCAGTGATCTCAATAGTATACTGGTAGAAATTATTCTGAAGATAGGGAAAGTAGCCAAGTGGTATGTAGAGGTGTCATCGAGCATAGCAAAGGTAGTGGACATAATAGCGAGGTAGTACTCATCCCAACAGAGGCAGTGAATAGGTAGATGGTCAGACTATTTTCTTAGTTTCCTTAGGCATACCTACGGTAAAGGCATTTGATATACATATTACAATTATTATTCTAAGTTGTAACTATATGAATACATTTTTATTTTATCAAGGCTCAATATTTTTATGTATCTACTTATTTTGCAATAGACTGTATATGATGTGATATTTTCTTAGTGTTTTTGTCCATGTTTCCACCGCTATTAGTGATCCTATTATTGTAGGTAGAGTTTTTCATTTTTGTCTTATCATATTAATAGGGTATAACACCTATATAGGCCTAGTGATTCTTGCCATAGTTGACTTTGATGCCATCTTGGGGATGAGTTAGTTTTCTACTAACCATATGATAATAGATTGTAATGATTAGATAGTGATTGTGATGATACTGGGTATATCTAGGGTTGAGTAAAATGGTGATTATAGCTCTATTCCAAAAATAATTATATCATTTTTATCTAAGATGTTAGTAGAGAAGGGCTGTTTGGTACTAGCGCAAAGGTACCCCTTATTAGGTCTATTTCTTTAACAACTCAAATTATCATTATGCTGAATTAAGAGGTAAAATTTGAACCTAGTCCTTCCTTAAGTAATTTGTGAGAAATTATGGGCTAGTCTAGGGTCGGATAAATTTTGAGGATTTACTGCTTTAGGAAAATTTGGTACTAATATGATGTTGGTGGTGATGTTTGACTTGATTTTTATATTGGGAAAGAGATTAGAAAGTCATTAAAACTTTTGATACCTACAATGGAGTTGTAGAACTATGGTTATAGATGTTATAATTTTAATGGTCGGTTTGTGATGTCATAATTCATAGAATATGTTGTAGAATAGACATAACTAAAGAGGGATCCTGAGTTTCCACCTTGAAATGTTGCACGGGTAACACTGTAGTGTAAAAAGGTACCGCGCAATGGATACCCTTTTAAATCATGAACCACTGCAGTTGTAACACAAAATAACTAAGAGCTTTAAACCAAAAAATCACTTTTCATTCCACATTTTCTGTAAAATACAAAGAAGTTTTGGGGAAGGTTTCTATAGAAATTAGGAGTTTCTCATCTTTAGATGTAAGTTATTATATTCTAAACTTGAATTACCTCTCATAATATCTAAAATTCATTAGAAAATAGGTTTATGGTGGATTTTATGGCTTAGCCCTACTTCATTAAATTAGAGTATGGTTGTAGGAATGAGTGCAAAATCAACTGAAAGCAATCCTAGGGTATTTGAAAGCATGAAAAAGTGTAGAATTATGATTATACATGCTAATTCAAGTAGGATACATGAAGTTTAAGGGGTAAAAACTCTATGAAGATTAAATAAGGAGAATTTATGGTTAAAATCAATGGATTTTAATCCCTAGTAGTATATAGGGGTTGAATTATTGAAATATTTATGTAGTTTTATTGTTATAGATAAGGAACGAGTTGAATGTGAAAGAAAAGGCGAACGTGTGGCTTAAAGGTTTCTTTGAGGAAGGATTTGAGGTAGATTATGGTTTATTTTAGCTATTAGACTTGCTTGTCTCTAGGCTTATATGTGAGTTGAATGGTTGTCATGGCTTTCAATTTCTAATGTGATTAAAGACTACATTACCTATCTATACATATTGATGTTGTTGATTTGATGATTATGATGATGATGTTGATAAACAACTCATGATGTTAATAGGGATGGTGATGATTGTAATGCTGTTAAATAGTGGTGATGTTGATGAGAATGAGATGAGAAAGGTATGATGTGCAAATCTTGCATCATATCTTCATTCATTCGATTTAATGTTTGGTTATAATTATATTTTTTGGTGCAAATTATTGTGGAAGTTGACTAAGTGTAAATATATGTATGAGTATGAGTTTGTATTCACTCTAAATGAAATGCCAAAATTGTGTATTGTCTTCGATTATAAATTCTATGATGATCTCTTTTCATCTATTTGATTTACTTATTTGTATAATGTCGGGTTGAGTCAACCTATATTGCCTGTTAGTACTTATTAATGCACTGATGCTACCTATGCTCTTCTTTTATTTAGTGCAGAGTGTGTCTCCACATTTTAAAGGAGATCTTGACTTTTGCTAGCTATCCTGACTCAAATTCTAGGGTGAGCACCTTGACTGAGAAACCTTTGGATCTTCATACTATCATTCATATCCTTGGTTTTGGGATTAAGACATATTTTTATTATTTCTACGTTTTTGGATGTTTTCCTAGTTATTGAGCTAATTATTTTTGGATGTACATTTATGGTGACTTCAGTTCCTAGGATGTAATATATAAAGGTTTTTGTGCTCTATTAGTTCATGCATGCTAATGTCGATTTTATAGTATAATTATATATTTATTGAACAAAGCCTATTTAGAGCTTATTTTAATATGAGGTTAATATAAGGTAAATGTAAAAGCAACACTTGTAGGTTGGGTTAGAATGGTTATCCCACCATATGTAGCCTGGGTGCAAATGAGGACCGGTTGGATCATAACAAAGATGGTATCAAATAACTCGATTCATAGATCTTATCGTTCTAGAATAGGTCTAGTAGAGTTATGTTGAATGGTATAGAGATGTTTGTTCTTTTCTTTGATAGGATATAGGGCTTCAGGAAATGAATTCTTTTCTTTCTTCCATTCATTTTATTAATTGATTCCAATTGGTATCTAACTCATTCACTATTATTCACAGATGGTGAATACTTATTCCACAAGAGCTGCAACAGTTGCACTTACAGCAGTAACCACCGAAAGTTAGGTCCATAGTTTAAGGCAGACCTCATGTTTCGGGTCAAGCAAGAATAGGAGGACGGAGGGTATCACCTATTAGGGATAGAACCCAGGCAGCTAGATGACTAAATAGAGAGAGATCACTATACCCTCCCCTATAGTAGGATGCCCCTAAACTTTCTCAAAATGAAGAAGTGGTAGTTGAGGATGGTGAAATCATAGCTCTAAAAAATTTTATGCCAACTCCAAATAGTGCACACCTAGTGCCTTTGTCTACTGAAGTGATTTTGCAAGTGTTGATATTTTGTCGTAAATTTGCGGGAACTAGACACACTCCAGTTGTTCTATCTTTTATATCCTCAACTTTAGAACATGTCACTATTGTAGCACCAAAAATTGATAAACCCAATGAAATAAGGTGTATCCCCAATAGGTGCGTGGTTTTGTGACGAATAATGATGAACATGGAGTATTCTGCAAGTTCATGAAGATGAAGACCCTAGTATTCTATGGTACAGAGTATGAGGATGCAAATGAATTCTTGATAGATTGTCATGAACATCAGCATAAGATAGGTATTTTTCAAATGTATAATGTGGAGTTTGTTTCTTTTCAATTTTAGGATGAAGCCAAGAAATGGTGGTGGTATTTCTTAGAGTGCAGGGTCTCCTTACCTCCACTTACTTAGGCATAATTTTAGAATGTATTCCTTGAGAAATATGTTCTCGGTACTTATTGTAATTAGAAGAAGAATGAGTTTTTGAGGTTCGACCAAGGTAACATATATGTGACTGCCTATGAGGCTAAGATTAATGCCTTGTACCCCTATACACTATAATTTATCACTTTAGAGGTGTAATAGATTAGGTAATTTTCAAAGGGTTTGAACTTTAAGGTTCAGTTTGCAACCATATCTATGGTTGTGTATAGAAAGTCCTTTTAGGAGGTAGTTAAGTACTTGAGAAATAGGGAGAGGTAAAGGTAGATGAGAACAAATCTAGACCTTTGTCTAGTTCAGTGATACTTTCTCAAAGGGAGTGGTAAGACTTATAATTTAGCCATGCCAATGTCTGTAAGAGGACAATCTGAGGTCAATTATCGGCCTTCACGCATTGCCAATAGCGACCCAAATTGTCATTATGCTGAATTAGAAAGTAAATATTTTAACCTAGTCCTTCCTTCAGAAATTTTTGAGATATTCAAGGCTTGTCTAGTGTAATACCCCATATTTCTACCTAGCTTGAAATCGTCACGAGTATGTTAGAAACTTCCTTCAAAAGATGAATCCATTTTTGTACACGTGGAATTTTTAAGATTTTTACTTTTTTCATGTGGAAAATTGAATTAGATTTCCAACGATACCAATTTTGTCCATATTCGGTACCGGTGTAGAAAGTTATGGCCGTTTTACAAAAAGTAGTCAAAACTACCCAGGTGCAATGATGAGGGCTGATGGACCGTCGAGATAGAAATGAACCATCACCCAAACCATTGCGGTAGAGGTAGTGAGACCATATTCTACTCAAGGGCGATGCTCAAGCTGATGAAACGTCGAGCTAGCGATGGACCATCACCCAAGCCGTCACAACAGAGATAGTGAACCTCTATTCTGCCCAGGTGCGATGGTCAGGATTGACGGACCGTCGACCCAATGATGAACTGTCGCACCCACCATCGCATATCCTGTTTAGCTATTTTAAAGCCATTTTTAAAGGGTATTTTGGTCTTTTTTTCACCCGATTTAACCCCTAATTACACCCGACCATAGCTTATAACTTCATTATTCTTCTACAACAACAAAATAGGGTTTCTCTCAAAGATCAATCCCCAAGAACAAAAACCCCTAGGTGCTTGATTCCAAGATAAGTATTTAAGTTTTCCTCCATCAATCTTCAGGAAATCATCCATCTAGGTATGTCATGTGTGGATTCATGGATCTCTTTCACCCATGAAGCTGAAGAATCTCTTTTCAAATTCCAAGATTTGTGTATTTATGAATGTTCATGATTTAAATTGAATTGAGATTCGTTTTCATGATGTTGTGGGGTTTTGATTCATATTTTAAATTACATATTCCAATGATTGACCCTAGTATATGAATATTTACATAATAATCATGATAAACCCACTTTAAATTGAAGTTGATGATTGTATAACCAAAGAATGCTTTCTATGTGTTTGATTAAATTCCTATGTGAAGGAAAAGTGTCATTCTAGTATGATAATATGAAATCCCCATTCATGTACAAGTTCATGCATGTTAAGTGTTTGATGAAATGTCTTAGTCAATGAATTATGAATATATGTGTAGCTATTGTGGTGCTTTAGAACTTGTACTTTATGAATTCTCACAAGAGTTACTTATTATATGAAGGTTACTCACAGATTGTCCTTACCAGTGGCGCAGTATTGACACCCTTTCAATTGGGGTTATAGATTGGACCCTAACTCAGCCATAATGGCATATTAGAGACATGCCGGTTAGATGACTACTTCCCATAATTTCAGTACAGAATCCAGACTATCAGATTTAGTCATTCAGTCTTAGTAATAGAACTCAGATAATTCTATGAGATTCAAGACTGTCAGATCAATCAACTCAGAACAGTACAGGACAGCTAGTTCTATCAGAACCTAGACTGTCAGATACTATCGCTCAGTATCAGTTATTTCAGTTATACAGATATCAGTATCTCATGTTATCAGTACTCAGACTCAGTAATCATGTTATCACAAACTCAGGTATGGTCATTATGTATTCATGCATATATGATCACGTGTATGTTATCCAGTTAGTTAATATAGTTTATGCATGTGAACCCTTTGCATTAAGCCTACCTCACATGCTTACCAGAACATTCAAACGTACTGAAGCATTTGCACTATGATGTTTTATACCATAGGTTCAGAAGCACGAGCTCTAGAGTATCAGTAGTATTTCAGTCTCAGCAGTCAGAGTTAGCAGTGAGTCCTCATCCTTCGAGGACATGACCATTACTTTATTATCTTATTAATTAATTTAATAGTTGGAGTTAGTTGGGGACATATCCCATCAACTCCTTATTTAGACAGTTCAGTTAGTTAAAGGCTTTTTAGACTAGCATGTTCAGATAGTTATTTCAGTTGTTTTAGGTATTTCATACCCCCTCCAGATGTTATATTTTATTAGTTAAGTTAACCTTATGGACTTTTAGCCTTTATTTCTATATTTTTACAGTATATTAGCAGTGTTCAGGTACAGATATCAATCATGGGTTAGCTTATGGTTGTTCGGGGTCATGATCATCGTGTAGCATTTTGGTACCAGATTCAGGGCATTACAAAATTGGTATCAGAGCCTAAGGTTCAATAGTGTCCTAGGAAGTCTAAAAGTCGTATCTATTAGGGTCTTGTACATGGGTGTGTTGTGCGCCACATTTATGTACAGGAGGCTATAAGATGTTTTATGAACAGTTTCCCTTCTTTCAGTATTCAAGTTATGCTAGTAAGCATAATCTCTTGTAAATCTCTCATCTGGTCTAATCTGTTTCTCCCTTTCTTCTACAGAACATGCCTCCTAAAAAAAGAAACGAAAATCAGACAGCCCCTCATCCCGAAGAACATTTGCGCAAACATATTTCACATGCAAAGTTCAGAGTTTCATTCACTACTCTTGCTCAGTCAGTTGCTTCTCAGAATGAATGACCAACTGTTGTTCCAGCCAACTCAGTGGCTAATTCAGCTACAGCTTGGATTTAGGACTTTACCCGAATGAATCGTCCATCCTTTATCGAGTCTAAGTCAGACGAGGACCATCAGGAATTTCTTGATCAAGTTCAAAAGGTTACGGACATCATGGGGTTACTTCTAGTGAGAGTACGGAGATAGCTGTATATCATTTGCAGGATGTTGCTCACACTTGGTACAAACAGTGGAAGTTAGAGAAGGCTGTAGATACAGGGCCTATTGAGTGGGAGGAGTTTGCTACTACATTCTTAGATAGATTCTTTCCCCTAAAGCTGAGAGAAGCTAAAGTGTTAGAATTTATCAACCTCAGGCAGGGCAACATGAAAGTGAAGGAGAATTCTCTTAAGTTTACGCAATTAGCCAGATATGCTCCTCATATGGTTACAGATAACAGGGATAAGATGAGTAAGTTTATTTCTGGGGTGAATGATAGTATAGTCAATAAGTGTAGGTCCGTGATGTTGAACAGTGACATGAACATAGCCAAGCTTATGCCCCATGCTCAGCAGATAGAAGAGAAAAAGATTAAGATGAGGGAGAAGCAGAATAAGAGAGCAAGGACAGGTAGTTTTAACTTTACTCAACCCAAATCAGAAGGAGGAAACTATTCTCAGTTTTTTCCTAAGTCAGCAATTCCAGCTCCTTCTTCAGCTAGTGCTCCAACTCTTAAGTTTAAGAATGGTAATAGAGATAGAGCGCCAGGCTCTAAGTCTTAGGGCAGTGTTAGTAGTGCCCGTACCTATCCTCTTTGCCAGACTTGTGGCAAGCACCATCAGGGTGTTTGCAAAGTTAGCAGTGGAATTTATTTTAGATGTGGTAAGCCAGGCCACAGAGTCAGAGACTGATCCTCATGGTCAGCAGAACCATACCTCATCTCAGTCTGGTCGCCCAAACCAGTAGGGTGCCACCTCCAGTGCTACTAGTAGGCAACTTCCAAATTGACTTTATGCTCTCTAGTCCAGTCAAGATCAGGAAAATTCTCCTGATATGGTTACTGGTACGTTACAAATCTTTTATGTGCATGTTTGCGCTTTGCTAGATTCAGGAGCTTTTTTGTCTTTTGTTACTCCCTATATAGTAGGCGATTTCGGAACCAGTCCTGAAATTCTAGTAGAGCCTTTTTTAGTCTCTACCACAGTGTGTAAAACCATCATAGCTCAGCGGGTATACAGGAACTGCCTGATTATGATATTTTAGAAAGTTACTTCAGCAAACTCAGTCGAATTAGAGATGACTAATTTTGATGTCATTGTCAGTATGGATTGGCTTCATTCCTACTATGCCACAGACGACTGTAGAAATAGAATTATCCAATTTCAGTTTCTAAATGAATCTGTCCTAGAGTGGAAGGGTAGTGTATCCACTTTTAGAGGTGAACTCATTTCCTACCTTCGAGAAAGAAAAATAATATCTAACGGATGTGTCTATCATCTTATTTGAGTTAAGGACACTAGTTCCACAACTCCCAGTCTTGAATCAGTCCCAATAGTGAATGACTATTCAAATATCTTTCCCAAAGATTTTCCAGGAATTCTTTTCGAAAGGGAAATAAACTTTGGCATTGATCTTCTTCCAGATACTCAGCCTATATCTATTCCGCCATACAGAATGTCACCAGAAGAACTTAAAGAATTAAAAGAATAGTTGAAATATCTCTTAGATAAGGGATTCATTATCTCAGAATGTGTATTAATTACCATCATCTCAATAAAGTCACGGTCAAGAACAAGTATATTCTACCCAGAATCGATGACTTATTTGACCAACTTCAGGGTGCCATCTATTCTCTAAGATAGAACTCAGATCCGGCTATCATCAGCTCAGAGTTAGAGAATGTGACATTCTAAAAACTGTCTTTCATACTCGGTATGGTTACTTCAAGTTTCAGGTTATGTCCTTTGGTCTTACAAATGCCCCAGCAACTTTAATGGACTTGATGAATCATGTGTTCAAGCAGTACTTGGACATATTCGTCATAATCTTCATAGATGATATTCTAGTCTATTCCCACAGTGAGTGTGATCATGCAGACCATCTCAGAATTATACTTCAGACTCTCAGAGATCATCAGTTGTTCACCAAATTTAGTAAGTGTGAATTTTGGATAAGGTTAGTTACGCATGAATCAATTACGCGTGCTTCAGATATGCATGTTCAGTATGATAAGTTCAGTTATCAGTCATGTTCCAATTGTTCATGTTCAGTATGTACGTCAGTTTATATTCTCCCCTCTTTCTCAGTCTCATTAGAGGATGAATGTTCTCAAGTGGGAGATATTGTAATACCCCATACTTTTTCCTAGCTTGGAATTATCTCAAAAATATTAAAAACTTGCTTTGAAATATGAATATATTTTTGTACATATGGAATTTTTAAAACTTTCACTTGTTATAATGTGGCAAATTGAATTATCTTTCCAATGATACTAATTTTGTCTAAATCCGGTATCGGAGTTAAAAGTTATGGACATTTTACTAGCGATGGACCGTCGCAGTCAAGGCAGTACCATAACCTTTTGGATAAGGTGCAATGGATAGGTTGATGGACCGTCGAACTTGCAACGGACGGTCACCCAAGCCATTACTACTTAGGCAGTGAGTCCCTATCCTGGTCTACCCACGACAATTAAAACGATAGACCATCTATCCAGCGATGGGACGTCACATGAGCCATCGCATATCCCATTCAGTTATTTTTTAAGTCATTTTTAATGGGGCTTTTTGTTCTTTTTACCACCCATTTATATATCTAGTAATATCTGACTAAGGCTCATAATTTCATTATTCTTACACAATATTAAAATTAGGGTTTCCTCCTTAAAAGCAATCCTTAAGAAACCAAATCCAAATCTTTTCAAGAACTAAGCGATTCAAATTCTTCAAGTTCAAGAACTTCAAGAAACTCACTACCAGGTATGCATAATGTTTATTCATGCACTCATTTCGTCCATGAAGCCCAAGAATCTCTTTTTAAAATTCAAGTGTATGTATTTCTTTATGAATTTCATGTTAGGTTTGCTTTTGTTCATGTTGATGATAATGACCAATTGAATTCTAATCCATGTTGGGTGATCAATTTTATGTGGAATGGATTAGTATAGGTGTAGATTCAAGTGAACCTATGATCAAACCCTTGGATGATGAAATTGAAGTTGAATCATGATATTTATTTGTTGTATAATGTTGTCTCCATATACTATGCTTACCATATGCTTGATTAAATACCTATGCGAAGGAAAAGTACCCAACTAGTATGATATTATGCAATCCTCATGCATGTACAAGTTTATGCATATCACATATTTGATAAAAGGCCTTCATAAATGAATTAGATTATGATGTTGGTCATGTATTCAAGAAAGTCATGCTTTGTCAGTTTCTTTCCATCGATTTATGTGGGTACTTGTACCCGATAATTAGCTGTGTGCCTAGAACCTATGTTATATTCTCAAGATACTCTCAGTCAAGCTATTTTCAGTAGAATTCAATCAGTTTCATGACTTAGGAAAACTCAGTAACTTTAGTAAATCTCAGTCAGTTATTAGACCGCAGTAATATTTCATTAGTCAATGGAACACAGTTAACTCAGTCCAGTTAATTCACTTAATCATGTTCAGTGTCTATTCAGATGGGAGCAAAAATTAGCACCAAGTAAACCCAAGGATGGGAACTCACTTGTTATATAAGGGTGTGATTCTTAGAAGCAATCCTTGCGTTCCAAAACTATGTAGGCAGCATAGGTTAAGACATCATAGCCTGCTATATGAGGGTAAATGAGGTGGCTTAACCTGTTATATAAGGGTTCCCACCTTTCTTACTAGAGTTACCTGTTATATGAGGGTTACTCATAGATTGTACTTACCAGTGGTGCGGTATTGACACCCTTCTAATTGGGGTTACAAATTGGACCCCAACTCAGCCATAATGGCGTATTAGGGGCATGTCAGTTAGGTAACTACGTCCCACAGTTTCAGTATTAGTATTAGTAAAAGAACTTCGATAGTTCTACAGAATTTAGGACTGTCAGGTACAGTCAACTCAGTTATAGTATAGTGCTCAGCTAGTTCCATCAGATTTAGGACTATCAAATACAGTCACTCATGTTATCAGTTATATCAGTCATCGGAACTTAGTTACCAATCATGTTAGTTATCAATAAATTCATGTTATCATGATCTTAGTTGTAGTTACTATGTATTTATGCATGCATTCTCACATTTATATTAGTCAGTATTGTTCATGTATTTAAACCCCATGCATTTAGTCTACCTTACATGCATACCAGTACATTCAAAGTACAGATGTATTTGTGCTATGGTGTCTAATACCATAGCTTCAGAGACACGAACTCTAGAGCATTAGTAGCATTCCAGTCTCAACAGTCAGAGTTAGCAGTGAGTCATCATCTTTCAAGGACATGACCATTTCTTTATTATCTCATTAATTAATTTATTAGTTGGAGTTAGTTGGGGGAATGTCCCATCAAATCCTTATTCAAACAGTCATATTTTAGAGGCTTTTCAGACTATAGTATGTGCAGATAGTTTATTTCAGTTAGTTTTGGGTATTTCATACCCCACCCAGATATTATATTTTATCAGATATTATGTCTAAGTTTTGAAACTTATGGCCTTTTAGTTCATATTTTCGCATTATACAGTATACTATGCAGTATATAGGTACAGATATCAGTCTTGGGTTAGCTTGTGGTCCTTCGGGGTCATGAGCACCATGTAGCATTCTGGGTACCAGATTTTGGGCTTTACAAACTTAGTATCAAAGCCAGGTTTTCAATAGTGTCCTAGGGATTCTGGAAGTCTCATCAAGTAGAGTCTTATACATAGGCATGTTGCGCGCCACATTTATGTGTAGGAGGCTATAAGATGTTTTAGGAACAGTTTCTCTTCTTTCACTATTCATGTTATACTAGTGAGCATAATCTCAAGTCAATCTCTTAGTCTAATCCATTTCTCCCTTTCTTCTGTAGAATATGCCTCCAAAAAGAAGAAATGGGAATCAGTCAGTCCCTCAGCCCGAAGTACCTTTGTGCGAACATGTTTCTCATGTAGAGTTCAAAGTTTCATTCACTACTCTTTCCCAGTCAGTTACTGCTCAGAATAAATGACCAGCTATTATTTCGGCCAACCCAGTGGCTAATTCAGTTACAGCCAGGATTTGGGACTTCACCTAAATAAATCCTCCATTCTTTCTCGGGTGTAAGTCAGATGAGGACCCTTAGGAATTCATTGATTAGGTTCAGAAGGTTACTAACATTATGGGGGTGTCAACTGTTAAGAGTGCTAACCTAGCTTCATATCAGTTGCAGGATATTGCTCACACATGGTAAAATCAGTAAGTCAAAAAGGCCAGATAATGCAGGGCCTATTAAGTGGGAGGAGTTTGTCACCGCATTCTTAGAGAGATTTTTTTCCCTAGAGCTGAGAGAAGTTAAGGTGTTAGAATTCATCAACCTCTGGTAGGGCAACATGACGGTGAAAGAGTATTCTCTTAAGTTTACTTAATTATCTAGATATAACCCTCATGTTGTTGCAGGCAGTAGGGCCAAGATGAGTAAGTTTGTGTCTGGGTTGAATGATAGTGTGGTTAACGAGTGTAGATCTGTAATGTTGAATGGTGACATGACTTTAGCCAGGATTATGACTCATACTCAGCAGATAAAAGATCAAAAGATTAAGATGAAGGTGAAGTAGAATAAGAGAGCAAGGACAGGTAGTTTTAACTTTGTTCAGCCCAAATCAGAAGGAGGAAACAGTTCTCAATTTCGGCCTAAGTCATCAGTTCCAGCTCCTTCTTTATCTAGTGCTCCAGCGACTAAGTTCAGGAAGGGTAATAAAGATAAAGCGTCAGGCTCTAAATCTCAGTGCAGTATTAGCAGTACCCACACCTATCCTCTTTGCCGACTTGTGGCAAGCACCATCAAGGTATATACAGAGTTAGTAGCGGTATTTGTTTCAGGTGTGGCAAGCCAGGCCACAGAGTCAGAGAATGTCCTCAGCCAGGTCTTCAGGTTTAGTGGAACTATTCCCCAGCTTAGTACAGTCGCCCAAACCAGCAGGGTTCCACCTCCAGCGCTACTAGTGGACAATGCCTAAATAAACTTTATGCTCTTCAGTACCGTCAATATTAGGAAAATTCTCCTAATATGATTACAGGTATATTACAAATCTTTTATGTGCATATTTACGCTTTGCTAGATCCAGGAGTTTTTTGTCTTTTGTTACTCCCTATATAGCAGTTGATTTTGGAGTCAGTCCTAAAATTCTAGTAGAGCCCTTTCAGTCCTAAAATTCTAGTAGAGCCCTTTTCAGTCTCTACCCCAGTGGGAAAACCATCATAGACCGGCAGGTATACAGAAACTCCCTGATTAAGATATTTTAGAAAATCACTTCAGCAGACTTAGTCAAATTAGAGATGACTAATTTTGATGTCATTCTCGGCATAGATTGGCTTCATTCCTGCTATGCCACAGTTGACTGTAGAAACAGAATAGTCCAGATCCAGTTTCCAAATGAACCTGTCCTAGAGTGGAAGGGTAATGTATCCACTTTCAAAGGTTAGCTTATTTCCTACCTTCGGGAAAGGAAAATGATATTTAAGGGATGTGTCTATCATCTTATTCGAGTTAAGAACACTAGTTCCGCAACTCCCAGTCTTGAATTAGTCCCAGTAATGAATGAATATGCAGATGTCTTTCCCTATGATCTTTCAGGAATTCCTCTCGAAAGGGAAATAGACTTAAACATTGATCTTTTTCCAGATACTTAGCCTATATCTATTCCTCCATATAGAATGGCACCAGTAAAACTCAAATAATTGAAAGAACGGTTGAAAGATCTCTTAGATAAGGGATTCATCAGGACTAGTGTGTCCTCGTGGGGTGCACCTATCTTATTCGTACAAAATAAATATGGTTCTCTCAGAATATGTATTGATTACCGTCAGTTCAATAAAGTCACGGTTAAGAACAAGTATTCTCTTACTATAATCGATGACTTATTTGACCAACTTTAGGGTGCCAGCTATTTCTCTAAGATAGACCTCAGATCCGTCTATCATCAGCTCAGAGTTAGAGAATGTACCATTCCAAAAACTACCTTTAATACTCGGTGTGGTCACTTCAAGTTTCTGGTTATGTCCTTTGGTCTTACCAATGCCCTAGCAGCTTTTAGGGACTTGATGAACCGTGTGTTCAAGCAGTACTTGGACATATTTATCATAGTCTTCATATATTAAATTCTGGTCTATTCCCGCAGTGAGCGTGATCATGCAGACCATCTCAGAATCATACTTCAAAATCTCAGAGATCATCAGTTATTCACCAAATTCAGTAAGTGGGAATTTAGGCTATGGTCAGTAGCATTCCTTGGCCATATCGTTCCAGGTGATGACATTAGATTAGATCCTCAAAAGACCAAAGTAGTAAGAAACTGGCCCAAACCTATCTCTCCATCAGATATTAGGATTTTCTTAGGTTTGCCTGGCTATTACAGGCAGTTTGTTGAAGGATTTTCTTTTATTCCATCCCTTATATCCAGATTGACTCAGAAGAAAGTCAAGTTTCAGTGGTCAGATCCTTGCGAGAAGAGTTTTCAGGAGTTGAAGACTCGACTTACCTCAGCTCCAGTTCTACCTCTTCCAGATAGTTTAAATGGTTTTATGTATTATGATGCATCCATAGTAGGTTTGGGTTGTGTCCTTATGCAGCATGGTAAGGTCATAGCCTATGCCTCCAGACAGTTTAAACCCCATGAGAAAAATTATCCTACTCATTATCTTGAGTTAGTTGCGGTAGCTTTTTCCTTATAGATTTGGAGGCATTATGTCTACAATTTTTATGTAGATGTGTTCACAGATAATAAGAGTCTCTAGTATGTCTTTTTGTAGGAAGATCTCAATCTTCGTCAGAGAAAGTGGTTAGAGCTCTTGAAAGATTATGACATGAGTGTTCTTTATTATCCGGGCAAGGCCAACGTTATGGCCGATGCTCTCAGTAGACTATCTATGGGTAGTGTTACTCATGTTAAGGATAGTAAGAAGAAGTTAACTCAGGAAATCCATCAGCTTACCAGACTAGGTGTTCTCTTAGTTGGTACAGAAGAGGGTGACATATGGGTTCAGAGTAGTTCAAAATCATCTCTAGTTTCTGAGGTGAAAGAAAAGCAAGATAGAGACCCCAGTTCAGTCAAGTTGAAAGAGTCAGTCAAGGATCAGAAAGTAGAGGTTTTCTCCCAAGGGGGAGATGGTTTTCTGCATTGTCAGGGTCATCTTTGTATTCTAGGTGTAGGTGACTTAAGGCATCGAATTCTTGCAGAAGTGCATGATGCACGCTACTCTATTCATACAGGGGCCACAAAGATGTACCGCGACTTGTGGGAAATATATTGGTGGAGTGGGATGAAGAAAGATATTGCAGAGTTTGTGGATAAGTACTATACATGTCAGCAAGTTAAGATAGAGCATCAGAAGCCTAGTGGTTCCATGCAGGAGTTCAGTATTCCTACTTGGAAGTTGGAAGTTGTAAACAAGGACTTCATGATGGGTTTGCCTCATACCCATCATCAGCATGATTCATTTTGGGTCATTATAGACAATATGACTAAATCAGCTCATTTCCTTCCAGTCCATACCTCCTATTCAATTGAGGATTATGCCAAACTATACATCAGAGAGTTGGTCAGATTGCACGGTATTCTGTTATCTATTATCTCAGACAGAGGTACCCAGTTGACCTTTCATTTATGGAAATCATTCTAAAAGGGTCTTGGTACCCAAGTTTATCTCAGTACAGCTTTTCAATTGATTTCAAGGGTAGTTGCGATGACCACATGTCTTTGGTTGAGTTTGCATACAATAATAGCTATCATTCCAGCATTAAATGGCTCCATTCAAATCTCTCTATGATAGGAGATGCAGATCTCCAATCAATTGGTTTGAATTTAGTGAGGCGTCGGTCATAGAGCCTAACTTAGTATTCGATGCCTTAGAGAAAGTCCAGTTGATCAGACATAGACTCTGGGCTGCTCAGAGCCGACAGAAGTCTTATGCAAATATGTGTAGAAAGGATCTCAAGTTTGAGATTAGTTACTATGTCTATCTAAAGATCTCTCTAATGAAGGGAGTGAAGATATTCGGCCAGAAGGGAAAGCTCAATCCCCGATATATCGGTCCCTTCAAAATTCTTAGTCGTCTTGTCAAGGTAGCCTATGAGCTCGAATTACCTTCAGATCTAGCCTCAGTTCATCCAGTCTTCTATGTCTCTTTGCTCAAGAAGTGCATAGGTGATACAGTAGTTGTAGCCCCTATTCAAAGCATAGATGTTCAGAACAACCTCTTTTATAAAGAGATTCCAGCCAAAATCCTAGACTATCAGACTCGTAGACTGAGGAATAAAAAAGTCCTTTTAGTCAAAGTTCTTTGGCAAAATCAATCTGTTGAGGGAGCTACTTGGGAAGAAGAAGTAGATATACGAATCAAGTATCCTCACCTCTTCTTTTCCAACTCAGGTTAAGGTAACTGTTCTCCTTAAGCTTTTTATTTTCATGTTCAGACTTCAGTTACAAGCTTGGTATACAGTTCATGTTCAGGATTTTATTACAAATTTGGTATTAAATACCATTGCATATTCAGTCATGTATTTATGTATCAGTTTAGTTATATAAGTATGCATCAGGCTTGCATTCTCATTGTGAGAAATTTAGTTCATCAGAACACTCAGTCATGCATTCATGAATAAGTTACACATGCATCAGATATGCATGTTCAGTATGATATGTTCAGTTATCAATTATGTCAGTTATATTCCAATTGTTCATGTTCAGTATGTACGTTAGTTTATCTTCTTCTCTCTCTCTCAGTCTCATTCGAGGACGAATGTTCTAAAGGGGGAAATATTATAATATCCCATACTTTTTCTAGTTTTGAATTGTATTAAGAATGTTAGAAACTTTCTTTGAAATATGATCCATTTTTTTACACATGGAATTTTTAATATTTTCACTTTTTATCATATGAAAAATTGAATTAGCTTTCCAACGATACCAATTTCATCTAAATTCGATATCAGAGTGAAAAGTTATGAACGTTTTCTCGAGAGCTATCAGAATTGCCCAAGTGCAATGGCCAGGTTGATGGACCGTCGATCTAGCGACGGACCATCGTCTTGATCGTTTTAGCCAAGGCAGTATGGCAACCTTCTTGATAAGGTGCGATGGAAAGGTTGACGGTCCGTCGAACATGCAATGCACCGTCGCCCAAGCCATCGCTACTTAGGCAGTGAGTCCCTATCTTGGTCCACTTATGATGATCAAAATGACGGACCATCGATCCAGCGATGGGGCTTCGCATGAGCTGTCGCATATCCCGTTTAGTTATTTTTTAAGTCATTTTTAAAGGAGATTTTGTTCTTTTACCATCTGTTTATATACCTAGTAATATCCGACCAAGGCTCATAATTTTATTATTCTTCCACAACATTAAATTTAGGGTTTCATCCCTAAGAGCAATTCTTAAGCAACAACATCCAAATCTTCTTCAAGAACTAAGAGATTCAAATTCTTCAAGTTCAAAAACTTCAAGAAACTCACCACCAGGTGGGCATAGGGTTTATTCATGGACTCCTTTGGTCCATGAAGCCCCAGAATCTCTTTTCAAAGTTCAAGTGTATGGATTTCATTATGAATTTCATGTTGGTTTTGCTTTTGTTCATGTTGATAATGACCAATTGAATTCTAATCCATATTGGGTAATCAATTTTATGTGGAATTGATTAGTATAGATGTAGATTCATGTGAACCTATTATTAAACCCTTCGATGATGAAATTGGAGTTAAATCATAATGTTTATTTGTTATATAATGTTGTCTCCATATACTATGCTTACCATATGTTTCATTAAATGCCTATGCGAAGGAAAAGTGCCCAACTACTATGATATTATGCAATCCTCATGTATGTACAGGTTTATGCATATCACATGTTTGATGAAATGCCTTAATAAATGAACTATGAATTGTGATGTTGGTCATGTATTCAATAAAGGCATGCTTTGTCAGTTTCTTTCCATCGAGTCCTAGGGGTACTTGTACCCAAAAAGTAGCTGTGTGCCTAGAGCCTATGTCATGTTCTCAAGATTCTGTTAGTCAAGCTATGTTTTGTAGAATTCAGTCAGTTTCATGACTTAGGAAAACTCAGTAACTTCAGTAAATCTCAGTTAATTATCAGACCTCAGTAATATTTCATCAGTCAACGGAACTTAGTTAACCCAGTCCAGTCAGTTCAACTAATCATGTTCAGTGTCTATTCAGATGGGAGTAGAAATTAGCACCGAGTGAACCCAAGGATAGGAACTCACCTGTTATATGAGGGTGTAATTCTTAGAAGTAATCCTTGCATTCCTGAACTATGTAGCTAGCATAGGTGGACACATCATAGCCTGCTATATAAGGGCAGATTATGTGGCTTAACATGTTATATGAGGGTTACCACCATTCTCACTAGAGTTACCAATTATATGAGTGTCACTCACAGATTGTCGTTACCAGTAGCGCGGTATTGACACCCTTCCAATTGGGGTTATAGATTGGACTCCAACTCATCCATAATGGAGTATTTGGGGCATGTCGGTTAGGTAACTACTTACTATAGTTTTAGTTTCAGTATCAGTAAAAAAATTCAGATATTTCTATAGAATTTATGGCTGTTAGATATAGTCAACTCAGATATAGTATGGAGCTCAGCTAGTTTCATCAGATTCAGGACTGTCAGATACAGTCACTTATGTTATTAGTTATATCAGTCATCAAAAATTAGTTACCAGTCATGTTAGTTATCAGTAAATTCTTGTCATCACGATCTCAGTTATAGTTACTATGTATTCATGCATGCATTCTCACATTCATATTAGTCAGTTAGTCAGTATTGTTCATGCATATGAACCCCATGCATTTAGACTACCTCACATCCATACCAGTACATTCAAAGTACTAACGTATTTGCTCTATGGTGTCTTATACCATAGGTTCAGAGCCACGAGCTCCAGAGCATCAGTAGCATTCCAGTCTCAGCAATCAGAGTTAGTAGTGAATCCTTATATTTCGAGGACATGACCATTTCTTTATTATCTCATTAATTAATTTATTATTTGGAGTTAGTTGAGGACATGTCCCATCAACTCGTTATTCAAACAGCCATGTTTTAGAGGCTTTTCATATTACAGTATGTGTAGATAGTTTATTTCAGTTAGTTTTGGGTATTTCATACCCCACCTGGATGTTATATTTTATCAGATATTATGTCTCAGTTTTGAACCTTATGGCCTTTCAGTTCATATTTTTGCATGATACAGTATATTATGCATTATACAGGTACAGATATCAGTCATGGGTTAGCTTCTAGTTCTTCGGGTTCATGAGCACCGTGTAGCATTCCGGATACCAGATTCGGGGCATTACAGGTAAGTGTGTGAACTGGTGATTGGTTAAAGATCTATAACTAAGAGAGACAACAATGAATGTATAAGTGTTCAAAGTTTTTATATCTCAAAGGAGAAATAGAAAGAGTATGAAAAATAGGCTAACATGTATCTCTATATTTTAAAATGGCCAAAAAATATAAAATAGGCGAACCCTTAGTTTTATATTTATATCTCAAATACTCAAAACTGGAGGTCAAAAAAATCAAATGAAATGAAAATAACACCTTTAAAAAATATTATATTTCTTGACAGAAGAACTATTGTCTATTTCCCTATTTTATCTTTTGAATTTGAAGTGCAGTAGTGATTGTAATAATTTGGGTGAGTATAGTAGCATGTCTTATTTGTCCAGATGATTGTATGGGTAAGGAAATAAGAACAGAGCATGAGTGATGGAGTGTTCAATTGCATAGAATATTAGCGCTGGCTATATGGGTAAGTGAATAACATTTGAGAGAGATTGCATAGGAATTTGGTTGTGCCTTTTGGTGAGGTGATAATTTAGGTAGGTTTTATTGTTACAACCGCGTATTGTATAGGAATTTGGTTGTTCCTTTTGGTGAGGTGATGCTTTAGGTAGCTTTTTTTGTTACAACCACAAACTGTATAGGTAAAAAGGGGAAAACGATAGGAATGTACTATAAAAAGAACAATGGTATATATATAAGCTCTATATATTGTTTATAAATCCTCTAGAGTTCAATTAAGAATTCAATTTGTGTAACGAATAAGGAGTATTAACGACAAAGTAAACTGATATTACAGTATTTTAAAATAATCAAAGGATGTAAAATAGGCATTCATAGTTCTCACTATTAAAATCTCAAATGCTCTAAACTAGGGGCAAAAAAATGAAATGAAACAAAATAATACCTTCAAGAATTCTAACTCTTGACATATGAACTAATGTCTATTTCTCTATTTTATCTTTCGTATTTGAAGTGCAGTGGTTGCTATGATAATTTGGGTGAGTAAGGATAAGTAGTGTACCTTCTTTGGCCGGATAGTTATATGGCTAAGTGAAGAATAATAAAGTGTAAGTGATGCGAGTGTTGAATTGCAGTGGATATTACCGTTGGTTGTATAGTTAAGTGAACAAAATTTGAGAGAAAACTTGTCTAGGAATTCGGTCGTGCCTTTTAGTGAGGTGATGCTTCAAGTAGAATTTTTTTCAAAGCTACATATTGTATGGATAAAAGAAGAAAAATTGTAGGAATGCTTGTAAAAGGGGCTATGGCCCTCATATATATATATATATATATATATATATATAGATAGATAGATAGATATAACCAAATAGTCACAATCAAGTGTCCAACCAATACAAAACCCAATGCCAATAGCAATACCAATATATACAGGAATGCTTGTAGAAGGGGCTATAACCCTTATATATATATATAACCAAACAGTCACAATCAAGTGTCCAACCAATACAAAATCCAATGCCAATACCAATACGAATGTTAACATTAATAACAACACCGCTCATACCCATAGTAGTCTAACAAAGCCTCTAACCAGAATCAAATTATATCCATTCGGAACATGCCCCAGACAATAGCCACATCCAAAACCAAAGAAATAAAAATTATAAAAAGTTCATAGCATTAAATGGGTTCTTTCGGAGTATGGAAGCTCACTACTTCAATCTGACTCAAAAATTATCCCTAAATCACTAAGTCACTAAGCAGGGGGAGTGAAAGTATGGCTCATTCCTGCATCACGTGGATATACAACGTCTGAAGATGGTTAGCAAAGTGAACGCTAGCATCTAACTCATGGATAAAGATAAAATAGTGCTATCAATCAAATCAAATCAAACAACCATATGCAATGACATACAAAAATATATATATCGTGTTGGGATAGGGAACAAGGTTTAGCATGCATTTAAAAACTTTACCTGAATTTTATTGCTTTCCCAGTATAAATTCATCCACGGGCTATATGGGTCCAGTGTTACCCCCTGAATAGGCCCTAGTGCGTATAGTCGCACAAACCGGAGATATCACAGAAGGCTGGGGATTCTCGTGTACCCTTCGCCCTCCATGATACATATATACAAATATAGACATGGGGGATTATCGTGTACCATACAAGCATATGGTCACCAAGACCAAGCCTCATATCGGCAAACATGAGTTTTCAGTGTCCGTCCTTCGGACTCACACCTTCACGGCTAGCTATCATAAGCCCCATTATTACCTAATTAAAATATTTAGCACATAACAAAACCACCAATTTCAAGAGACAATAATTAAGTAATTATAAAGTGGTATTGTCATACTGACTATAGCTTGCAAGAAATGTCATTAGACAACACTTAGTAGATTTCCATGTACACCGACTCCATTATTAAAATCACTTGGGAGATTCTCGTGTACCCCACAAGGTTTTCATTATAAGTTCACTTGGAGGATTATCATGTACCTCACAAGGTTTTCAAAACCATCCTTAACCATTTAATCAGTTATACCATATATTAGTTTCAAAAGTAAGTTAAACCAAACTCTTTGGGGATTCCAATATACCCCTAGTTCAAATTCACACCTTTCTCATAACTGCTAACCAGTTTTACAATATAAGGTTGGGGTCATAACTACTTCAAAAGTCATAAGTTTAGAGAAAGTTGTCATTATCTAGTTCAATCACCATACCCATGCAACCACATGTTCAAAACCATAATAAAAACCTTAAAACCCATAATTAAACCATGGGAAAACATTATTCAACAATGAACATCCAAAACCCCCCAACCTTTAGTTCAAAACCATAATAATACCATAAAAACATACATTAAAACATATGTTTTTAGCAAAATAGAAATGAAGGAGGAGTAACGTGTCTAAATTACAAAGATTCACGGAGAGAATTTGACTCTTAAACCCTGAGATAGCCACTTAGGAGACATCCTAGCCAATATTTCATGAGAGGATTTTGAGAGGATAAAGTGGATGTTTAATCTTGTAAAGTGTGGAATAAATGCCCCTAAAAGTGTTTTAGGGACGTGGGGTCTTAAGGGTTTTAAGTAGGAAATGTCAAAAGTTTTGTAAACTGAAAAGTTGTAAAAAGAGTCGTCCTTGGTTATGAGCCGACCCATTGACTCATCCCCACGTTATACACCTCATAGCCATAGTTCGTATCCTAGATAGTGAGTTGGACACCCATACATTTCCATCCTTACGACTCCTTGACCCCACTCATGACCTGATCATACAACTCATATGGTCTAGTCGTATCCAAGATGGAACCCAAGGGATTAGATATTGGACAACATACGACTCAACCCTACCACTCATAATCTATCCTCACGGCTCTTAGTAAGCCACTCGTAGTCAGAGCAGAGTCAAGTCACTAAGTTATTGATTTGGTTGAGGCTTGTCCTAATGACTCCTCACCACCCCTAATGACTCGTTCCACAAGGTCGTAACCAAGACAAAAAATCCAACCGCCATCCATAGGACACCTTAAGACTAGGGTGACCTAACCCATAACCACAGTATACGACTCGTGTTATTGGTCGCTACTAGGACAGTGAGCTTAAAGCTTTTGAATTTTCTAAGGGCTAAAATCCATGGTGTTTCAATTCTCCCCCATTGGATCATTCGTCCTCAAATGATGAAACAAGGCATTGACTAGTACGATTAAACCCCAAACATCTATACTTTTACCTTTAGCTAAGTTAGAAAACAAAAGATGCCGAGGAAATCAATTTTTCCTTTAACAAAGTCAAAAAACAAAGATAGTAAGATCAACACATACCTTAAGAACAATTTTCTGAAATGGGGACTTCGGCTTCCCAAGTAACCTCTTCGACCTTGTGGTTCCTCCATAGAACCTTTATCGAAGCTACGTCCTTGGTTTATAACCAACGAACCTGTCGATCCAAAATTTCAATCAGGACCTCCTCATAAGAGAAGGAATCTGAAATACCAATATCCTTGATAGGCACAATATGCGATAGATCACCCACATACTTCTTCAACATAGATATGTGGATCACCGGTGAACGAAGCTCAAACTAGAGGGCATCTCCAATCATACGCAACATTACCAACCCTTCTTAAAGCCACGTATGGGCCAATATACCAGGGATTGAGCTTCCTTTTCTTTCCAAACTGCATCACCCTCTTCATGGGAGATATCTTCAAGAACCCTATATCATCAACCATCGCCTCACATCCACATAGGACTTTTGGGAACTTTGGGAAGCCTTAAGTCTATCCTAAATCACCTTCACCTTCTCCATGGCATGGTGAACCAAATCCGGGCCAAATATTTCTGCCTCACCAAACTCGAACCACCCAATAGGAGACCTACACCCTCTACAATACAAAGCCTCAAATGGGGCCATCCCAATGCTAGAGTGGTAGTTGTTATTATACACAAACTCTATAGAGGAAAATGATATACCCAACTACCATCATAGTCAATCACATAAGCTCAAAGCATATCTTCCAATGTCTGAATAGTCCTTTCTGCCTGCACAACCAACTGCGGGTGAAAGCGGAACTAAGACTCACTTTAGTCCCCAAGCCTTTCTAAAATAACGCTAAAAATGCAATAAAAACTGCGTACCACGATCTGAGATGATAAAAATATGTACCCCATGCAAAATCAAAATCTCTTAGAGGTACAACCTTGCATAATCCTCTGCCGAGAAATTTGACCTAACTAGCAAAAAAATGAGCAGACTTTGTCATCTTGTCCATGATGACCCGAACCGAATCAAACTGATTTCGAGATCGACGAAGACCGGTAACAAAATCCATATTGATAATTTCCCACTTCCACACAGGTAACTCAATCTCTTGATACAATTTCCCAGGCCCCAAGTGCTCAACTTTTACTTGTTGGCATACCATGTACTTAGCCATAAAACTAGCCATATCTCACTTCATATTATTCCACCAATACATCTTCTTAAGGTCATGATACATTTTCATTGAACCAGGATGAATGGCATAACGCGACTCATGCGCCTCAGCCAAGATCCTCTATTGCAATCCATCTATGTCGGGAACATATAATCTCTCTTGGTACTGCAAGGTACCATCAATACTAATCTTAAAGGCCATCACCTTCTTCCCACCAAATTCACCCTAGATTTGTACTAAGATAGGATCTAACACTTATTTCTCTTTCACCGCAGTACCAAGAGATGACTACACCACCTTCTGTATAAACATGCCACTATCCTCAGAGTCCAAGAGATGAACTCTAATGTTAGACAACCGGTGAATATCTTTCACCGACTCCTGCTTTCCTTCATCCATATGAGCCAGACTCCCCACGGATAACCTGCTAAGAGAATCAGCAACCACGTTAGCATTACCTAGATGGTAGTGAAGACTCATGCCATAATCCTTGAGTAGCTTAAGCCATCTCCTTTGCCTGAGCTTAAGCTCTTTTTGGGTAAATACATATTGCAGGCTCTTATGATCAGGAAAGATATCAATATGAAATCCATATAAATAGTGATGCTAGATTTTCAGCGCGAACACCACAGCTAATAACTTTAAGTCATGAGTCAGATAATTCTTTTCATGCACCTTCAACTCTCTAGAGGCATAAGCTATCACCTTGATATGCTACATCAAAATGCAACCAAGCCCCACATGGGGCGCATCACAACAGACGACAAAACCATTAGTGCCTTCAGGCAAAGTTAAGACCGGAGACAAAGTCAACTTATCCTTCAGCTTCTCAAAACTACCCTCATAAGTATTAGACCATAAGAACTTCACCTTCTTCTAAGTCAACTTAGTCAATAGAGAAGCTATAGTAAAAACCTTTCTACAAACCTCCTGTAATAACCGAATAAACCCAAGAATCTTTGAATATCGGTTGGAGTCATCGATCTAGGACACATCTTAACTACTGCAACTTTCTGCGGATCCACCATGAAGCTTTCACTAGAAATGACATGACCTAAAAAAGTGACAGCATTCAACCATAATTCATATTTTGAAAATTTAGCATACAACTGTTGATCCTTCAGGATCTTCAATACAATACGGAGGGGATCGGTATGATCCATCTCGCTCTTAGAGTCACCAGAAAATTATCTATGAACACAATGATGAACAAATCTAGAAACTGACTAAAGACCCTTTTCATCAAATCCAAGAATATAATCGAGGCATTAGTCAATCCAAAAGACATAATGAGGAACTTAAAATGCCAATATCGAGTACGGCAGGCAAAAACTTATTGCGCACACGCAAGTGTATATGGCCTTACAAATAGTAAAGTAGCCCTTTACAAGCCAAGTATCGATTCCATAAGGACTAGTGTTAAAAAAACTATCCAATTCTAGTTTAACTATTAAGATTCACAAGTGCAAACGTAACCAAAAGAGTTTTGAAGGTTTGTAAGTTAAAAGTAAACTAAAACAATGCATGAAAGTAAAGACTTTGAACAATTAATAGATGAAAACACGGGGTTAAAGCATATGAACAATCATACTATGCTAATGAACTTCAACGGTTAGGTTACTTATCTTGGTTGTTGATTCACAGTGTTGATTTCATGATCATGGTCTCCCGACCTCTAACCACCTATCTAACTTAAAGCAACAACTACATCATTGAGTAGGGATGTGAGAACTAAGCTAAACACATTTATATTTCATCCCATAGCGAACCAATTAAGGGTTCTAGGTATATCCCTATCCTAGATTCTAATTCAAATCCCCTAGTTAATAAAGGAATAAGAACCCTACTCTATTTACCCTCACATTCTATCTTTTTATTCCCCCTCCCGAGATCACAAGGTCAATAATATATGTCTTCTAAAGGTCACGAATACTTAAAATAATTATATCAAGGTTGAACAAACAACCAAATATGATAAATAAACAAAAACAAATCAATTCATAGCAATCATAGTCATGTTCTTGGCTTTTACCCTGGAAAGGGAGCTTTTAGACACTAATAGACATACCCGTTAAAAAAGTAATTGAATAGATGATTAAATACATAAAAAACCTAAATTAAATAGAAATAAACCCTAATTAAAGTGTGTAGCATCCTCCCCTTAATGGCCCAAGACGTCCAAAAGTAATTACAATGTGTTCAAAGTTTCATATATATAGTATGCAAGGTTTGGTCGTGTGGGAATTCGCCAAGCGTCGCGGGATGTAGCCCACCAGAATGGAAGGAGAGTTGTGAGCCTTAGTCCACCGGTCTAAAGGGGGTGCCGCAGGCCTTATTCCCATGGAGTGAAGGGGGAGCCTCCTCTATATCGCCTAGGCACACTGGAATTGTCCACTTGCGTCTAAACTTGTCTCAAGTCTTTCTCCTTCCGTCCTAAGCCTCATGGTATTGTTTCCACTTGTGTATCATACAAATATCATCCGAATCAGCTCACCAAGAATCCTATAACATTAAACCATTGATTAGAGCTCAAAACAACAAAACATCACAAACGACTTACTAGAAACTCAAGCTAAGAACTAGTTTCGCTCATTTAAATCTTAAACTTAGGCTTGACTTTTGGCTTGATTCAATTAAGTCTTGACTTTTGGCTTGATTCAATTACACTTTAAACATCATAAACAAGTTGTTCCACACAATATTACACATTCAAACCATAAGGAACTCATCATATGTATTAGAATCTATCGATACTAACTAGAACGACACTTAGATCAAGCTAATAACACTAGTTTTCTTGTCTAAACTCTAAGTGATTAATTTAAATCTAAACTTGTTTGAAAACACCTTTAAAGATTGTAATCACGTGTGTAAACACTTAGATGCTTATTTATATCATTATTAACACATAAAGAAGTACAATTGTCCTCAAAATAAGGCTAAATAAGCTCGGATAACAACACTAAAGTGCATAAAACCACCTCAGATCACAGTCTTAGGGATATCCACCTCCCTAATCTTTAGCTGATGATACCCAAACCGAAGATCAATCTTTGAGAAAAACTTAGCACCCTAAAGCTAATAAAATAAATCATCTATCCTTGGAAGAGGGTACTTATTCTTTACTGTTACCTTATTAAATTGTCGGTAGCCAATACACATACGAAAGGAACCATCCTTCTTATGCACGAATAAAATAGGTGCACCCTACGGGGATATACTAAGACGGAGAAACCCTTGTCAAAAAGATCCTTTAGTTGCTCCGTGAGCTCCTTTAATTAAGCTGGAGCCATTCTATTCGGGGGAATAGATATAGGACATGTGTCTGGAAAAAGATCAATCCCAAAATCAATCTCCCTATTAGGAGGAATACCAGGAAGGTCATCAAGGAAAACCTCAAGAAATTCATTAACCACCGACATGGAATGTAAAGGACACTCTGAATTAGAATCTTTAACCCAGACCAAGTGATAGAGACACCACTTAGACATTAATATCTGAGCTCTAAGCTATGATATGAACCTTCCCTTAGGATCTAGGGAATTACCCTCCCACTCAATAAACGACTCAATAGAAAATTTTAAGACAACCTTATGGTTCGATAATCTAGAGAAGCATAGCACGAGTGGAACCAGCCTATTCTCAATATGACATCAAAATCCACCATGATAAATTCAAACACTGATACCACACAACCCTTATAGAATCTTTTAGACACCATAGAGTCACCCACTAGGGTAAAGATAGAAAAAACTCTTAAATATACTCGGGATCAAAACCAAAATTCACTGCCACAAATAGGGTTACATAAGAGAGAGTGGACCTCGAATCAAGTAATCAGTATACATCACGGGAAAAGAGTTTCAACATAACAGTAAAGTCATTAAGTAATGCCTCAGACTCCTAATGGTTAGTGAGAGCATAGAATTGGTTTCGATCAGTGTCGAATCCAGATGGTGTTGTCATGACCCGAACCAAGGTTTGGCCGTGACGGGTATCTCAAGTCCCTCATGGACCGAAGATCAGCCTCTTCACCTAACCTAAGAAACATATCAACCACAAACATTGGATGAATTTTGAACATATAACAAGATATAGAAAATAAGACTAACAATAGCTTATGACATGTCTAAACCATTCATCACCACAACACACTAAACCAACACACACAAGTCCACAGTAATCCACAAAGCCTCTATAATCTAAAGTCGATAAAATACCAGACATGCCCCTGACAATATCTAAAAACCTAGTCTAACAAAGTCTAAGACATAGAATATAAAGACGATGAACTGAATGCCTTCTGAAGTATGGAAACTCCCTACTTCAATGTCAACTCACGAACACCTGGTCACTGCGTAGGAAAAAAAAAGTTTTGATCCCTGTATCACATGGGGATACAATGTTTGGAGAAGGTTAGTAGTTGGAGCGCTAGTAAGTAACTCAGGGATAGAGGAATAAAATAATGCTCCATTATAAAAACTAAGTCAAATCATCATATGCAATCACATGTATACATACATATATATATATCATGTCGGGATAAAGGGCAAGGCTTAGTATGAACTTTAAAAACATTAACCTTTGTTTTGTAGCATAACCATCATATAACAAGGCACCCATAAACTATATGGGTCCAGCTCTCCCCTAGTTAGAAGGACTTCAGTACGTGTAGACGCATGAACTAGAGAACATCCATAACTGTATATGCCTTTATAGGGGACTCGAACCTCCCGGCATAATCAAGGTGACTTAGCACCAATGTATATAATATAGGGGACTCAAACCTCCCATTTATATATTCGTTCGGTGAACTCGAACCACCTGATCATATAGACACCTGCACCAGCTAGCGTGGTTTTCAGTGTTAGTCCTTCGTACACCACTTTTACGGCCCGACTACACATCCCACTTTAAAGCCCATTTAAAATATTCTTTACACATACACACAACCAACAGTCCACTTATTTACCAAAGGCATCCTATTGGTATCTCATACAAACCCCACTAGTAAGCGTACAACATGCCATAACCATTATCATTCAACATTAGGACTCAAACTCATTGTCTATACAAAGACATCACTTAAATTCAACATTTAGGGACTTGGACCCATTTAGCCATTTAAACCACCAAGGTTACAATTCAAATTAACTTATGGCCAACAAGACCTTCATGAAACCCTTTACCAACCGTTTACATTATTAGGCCAATGCCTTAGTTCAAATAATAATTCAATTTATCTTATGGCCATCAAGACCATTACCAAACCATTCATCCTTCATTAATATTCTTATGCCAAGCATTAGTTTGAAACACAATTCATCATGTGACAAGATTCTTCTCATAGACATTTTTACAAACAAGTTAAGGGCATACCATTATTAAATCATTATCAAGTCAAAAACCATCATGTTAGGGTTAACCATTACCTATTCATTAAACCACAATTCCCATACACCTACATGTGCAAAACAATTATCAAAATATGTATGAACACAAGTGAAATCATGAGAACAATACTCAATATTATACATTAAAAGCCTCAATCATGGATTTCAAAACCATTATTTATGATTCAAGAACAATGTTTAAAACACATGATTTTATGAACAAGAAATGAAGGAAGAGTTACATGCCTGAGTTACAAAGATTCACGGAGAGATTTTGATCCTTAAGCCTCTAGATAGCCACCTTGATGAAACCCTAGACCAAGCTTCTTGAGAGGTTTCTAGAGTGTTTTGATCTTCTAAAGTGAGGAATGGGGGACTAAGTTATAGGACATAGGGTCTTAAGGTCTTGGGGTGGGTAATATCTAAAATATACTAAGCTTAAAATCTATAAAAAACTCGCAAGAGGGTAGGGTTGTACCCCTCCACTCATACCCATATCATACGAGTGGTATCTTCTACTCATACCTTGATCAAAAAGTTGGACATCACATTCTATCCAACATAAAACTCCATAGCCTAACTCGTACCGTAACCATACGACTAGTACCCTTCAAATCGTACTCTAAGAAGAATGTTAAGGCTATACACTAAACAATATATAGTTTGTAACTATACTTCTTGTACCATGTATATACGACTCATATGGAGTCTTCTTGTACCAACAACAGAGCTTGGCCAATGTGACACTAACCAACATACGACTAGAGTCCTAGAATCGTACCCAAACCATACGACTGTATGGTGAGTCGTGTGATGCACAGAAGGTTCAAGATTCAAGAAATTTTGCAAGGGCCAAAGTTTGAGGTGTTTCAATCTCCTCACCACCACCACCACTTAAGATTATTCATCCTCGAATAATGGGATGAGGCACTACAAGCATGATTTAGACTCCAACGTCTCTACTCATACCTTTAAGACATAAAACAATAAACCAAGGAATTCACAATCTACCTTTAACAAGACGTAAAACAAAGATGTTAAGAACAACACATACCTCAAGCATGATTTTTTGAAATTAAGAATAGGAATGGATACTTGAACTTCATGTCCTCCTCGACTTTCCAAGTAGCTTCCTCAAACTTTTGGTTCTTCCATAGAACCTTCACCGAAGCCACATCTTTCATTCACAACCAGCAAACCTGACGATCCAAGATCCTCAATGGGACCTCATCATAGGATAAAGAATCCAAACTACTAATGTCCTCCAAAGGAACAACCAACGAAGAATCACCCACACATTTTCGCAACATAGACACATGGAATACCGGATGAATGGAACTCATGCTAGGGGCAAATCCAACTCATATGCAACACTACCAACCCTTTTTAAAACCACATATGAGCTAACATACCAAGGACTGAGCTTCCCCTTTTTCCCAAACAGTATCACTCCCTTCATGGGAGATACCTTCAAGAATACCAAATCTTCAGCCCCAAATTCCAAGTCCCTTCACCTCACATCTGCATAAGACTTTTGGTGACTATGGGCGGTCTTAAGCCTATTCTAAATTACCTTCACCTTTTCCATAGCTTGGTGAACTAAATTTGAGCTAAGCATTTCCGCTTCACCAACCTCAAACCACCTAATAAAAGACTTACACTTCCTACTATACAATGCTTCAAATAAGGTCATACCAATTATAGAATGGTAACTATTGTTATAAGCAAATTCAATCAAGGGAAAATGGTCAAACCAACTACTACCAAAATCAATCAAACAGGATCGCAACATATCCTCCAAAGTCTGAATAGTCCTTTTGGCTTGCCCATCCGACTGTGGGTAAAAAGTCTAACTAAGACTCAACTTGGTCCCGAACCCATATAGAAAAGAGCGCCAAAAATACGATGAGAATTGGGTACCATGATCTAAAATAATTAAGACTGGCTCACTATGCAACTTTATAACTTCTTGAAGATACAACTTCGCATAATCCTCGATAGAATAAGTCATCCTCATTGGCAAGAAGTGAGTGGACTTAGTCATCCTATCCATGATGACCAAAATAGAGTTAAACTAGTTCCTCGACTGTGGAAGGTCGATAACAAAATCCATATTAATTATCTCCCATTTCCACACCGGTAATTTAATCTCTTAAAGTAGCCCACCTGGCCTTAGGTTCTCCACCATCACTTGCTGACATACCCTACACTTAGCCACGAATTCGGCTACCTACCATTTCATATTATTCCACTAATACATTTCTTTAAGATTATGATACATTATTCAGCTACATTTTTGTTAAACTGGGATGAACCTTATACCATAACTCATGAGCCTCGGCTAAAATCCTTCCTCACAATCCATCCATGTCGGGAAAATACAACCTTTATTGGTACCTCAAGATACCATCACCACTTATATCAAAGGTCATCACCTTCTGTTTACCCACATCATCCTTGATCTTCATCCAAACAGGATCTAACACATGTTTCTTCTTTATTTCCAAACCAAGATATGATTGTGCCACCTGTTGCATAAACATACCACCACTCTCGGAGTCCAAGAAACAAACTCCAAAGTTAGACAAATGGTGAATATCCTTCACCAATTCCGGCTTATCCTTATCTACATGAGACAAGCTTCCCATGGACAACAAGCTAAGAGTATCAGCAACTTTATTAACTTTACCTGGATGGTAGTGAAGACTCATGTCGTAGTCCTTCAACAACTCAAGCCATCTCTTTTGCTTGAGATTAAGATCTTTCTGGGTAAACACATACTGTAGACTTTTATGATCAGAAAATATATCAACATGCACCCTATACAGATAGTGACACCAAATTTTCAACACAAATACCACAGCTAACAATTCTAAATCATGATTCAGATAGTTTCTCTCGTGAACTTTAAATTATCTAGAGGCATAAGCAACTGCCTTACCTTGTTGCATCATCACACAGCCCAAGACAACCCAAGACGCATCACAATAGTCCACAAATCCCTCTGTGCCTCATGTAGAGTCAAGGCAGGAGTGAGGTCAACTTATCCTTCAACTTCTCAAAGCTACCCTCACATGCATCAGACCACAAGAACTTCACCTTACTATGAGTCAATTTTGTCAATAGAGCAACAATAGAAGAAAACCTCTCCACGAACCTCCTATAATACTTGGCTAAACCCAAAAAGCTCTGAATATCAGTTGGATTCATGGGTCTAGGCTACTTCTTAACCATAACAACTTCTTGAAGATTTACCATAATCCTCTCACTAGATATGACATGACCCAAAAAAGTTATAGCATTCAACCAGATTCATATTTGTAGAACTTAGCATACAATTGTTGATCCTTCAAGGTCTGTAACACAATGCGGAGGTGGTTGGCATGATCCACCTTACTCTTAGAGTATACTAAGATGTCATCAATGAAGACAATAATGAACAAATCCAAAAACTAATGAAAAACCCTACTCATTAAATCCATGAATACTGCAAGGGCATTGGTCAAGCCAAACAACATCGCCAAGAACTCAAAATGCCCATATTAGGCATGAAAAGTTGTCTTAGAGATATCCACTTTCCTAATCTTTAATTGATGATACTCGGATTGAAGATCGATCTTAGAGAAGAATTTGGCACCCTGTAGTTGATCAAAGAGGTCATCAATCCTTGGAAGAGGGTACTTTTTATTTACCATCACCTTGTTCAACTGACGGTAATCAATACACATCCAAAGGGAACCATCCTTCTTTTGCATGAGCAAGACAGTTGCACCCCACAGGGACATACTAGGATGGATGAAACCTTTGTCTAAAAGATCCTTCAATTTTTTCTTAAGTTCCTTCAACTTAGCTGGAGCCATTCTATATGGGGGAATAGATATAGGACGAGTGTATGAAATAAGATCAATACCAAAATCAATCTCCCTATCGGGAGGGACTCTGGGAAGGTTATTAGGAAAGACTTAGGAAAACTCATTCACTACAAAAATAGAATACAAAGAGGACCTTCTAAGTTAGAATATTTAACCCAGACCAGATAATAGAGAAAACCTTTGGAAATTAACTTTTGGGCTCTACGATATGATATAAACCTTCCCTTAGGAGCTAAGGAACCACCCTCCTACTCAACAATTGGTTCATTAGGGAATTTAAATACGACCTTATAGGTCCGACAATCTAAGAAAGCATAGCACGAGTGCAACCATTCCATTCCCAGAATAACATCAAAATCAATTATATCCAGTTCGACCTATCCAAAAAAATTATCTGCCAACGAATATGGTTTCGATCCTTCTAGTGATGCCAAAAGTTATTTTGATATAAAATTTTATCTTGTTTCCAATTTATTATTCCTGATCCAGAAGTAACCTTTTCCTTTCCTTAGGCAGTACTTCCCAACAAGATTGATCTATTTGGATCTTGGTCCATGATGGCCTTTTTATTAATTTTGATAATTGGATCTCTCTATAAATAGAAAAGGGGTACTTCGAATCGAGAGTAACCACTAGTAATAGAGCAAAAGTATACTAGAGTTTCCCTACTATAAACAGATACCACACCCCCCCTATAAACTCTTCTAATAACAACAGAGTCTCCTACAAGGGTAGAAACAGAAAAAGGGTCTAACAGACACTGGTGACCAAAACCAAAATTCACAGCCACAAAAGGGGTCATATAAGAGAAAGAGGACCCCAAATTAAGTAAACAGTACACATTACGGGAAAAATATTTCAACATACTAGTAACAGCATCCGAAGATGCCTCAGACTCCTGACGAGTAGTGAGAGCATAAAGGTGATTCCTACCAGTACCAGAGCCAGAAGTAGCACCCTTCGATACAAGAGATAATGAAGAGTCAACATGAACCCTGTTTGCCCGAGAAGCAATTCTAGAGGAATATCCCGCTACATATAACCAATATTACAACACAATAAACATTGGTTCCTCCCCTTTTTATATTGACCACTATAATGCTGATCATAGAATCTATAATAAGGGTAGAATAGTGTAGACTGGGTCTTGCTAGCCTCAGAATAGGCACCTTGTGCCCTTAAAGTATCACCACTCTGAAAATATTTATCTCCCAACAGCTTTGGGTAGGGGCACTAGCCGTAGAATAGGAGTTAGGACTCCCCCAGCTCTCTCTTAGGCCACTTTACACTTTGTTGTTGGCCCCAACTCTATTCTAAAAATTAAGACCTCTAAAAACTGAGACCTCTTACTTTGCCTCTCACTAATCGCAGTTTGTTTCTTTTTCTCCTCTTTGACCGATCACATATACATAACCAATCTAGAGATGTCCATGTCCTTTATAAACAAAGCAGCCCTACTCTTAAGAATCAACTCATGAGATGATCTTAAAGCCAACTTTCCCATTCGATCCCTCATATTATATACCAATTCAGGAGTATACTGGGACAACTGATGATATTTCAAAGCATACTCCTTGACTATCATCTTTCCTTGTTTTAAGTTAACAAATTCTTCTGCTTTAGCTTTCCTCAACTCTTGAGAAAAGAAGAGATCCAGAAATATACTATAGAAATCATTCCACACGAAAGAACTACCATCCTCATCTCTTGACTATTCCCACTTTTTATACCACTCGTACGCCATATCTTTTAATTAGTAGGTTGCAAACTCAACACCTTTAAACTCCGAAGTATACATAACTCAAAAGATCTTCTCCATCTCATCAATAAAGCTTTAAGGATCCTCTTCAACCTTTATACTAGTAAACATCAGGGGATATAACCTCATAAATTGGTCAACTCTAGTAACCTTAGATAAATCCATAGCTGCACCAGCAGTACCAGACTGTTGTGACTAAGACATCACCAACTGTGTCAATGGGGTAATGGAGCAAAGAAACTTATAATTAGTCGCCTCCCCGAGTATGAGTATCACCCTCAGGAGTAGGATTAGTGGGAATAGGTAGAACCCCATGAGGATAGTCAGATGCAGCGACCCTTCACCAGGTCTAGACACCAGAATTCGTCTATATTATCCTCGGACAGGACAACGGAGTTTGCATAAATATCCGATCTTCTCTGAGGCATGATCTGAAAGACTAGCAAACAGAAATTAGAAGAATCCGAGACCTTATACTCTATAGCTCAAAACTAAAACAATAAAAAAGGGAAACATTCCTAAATATCTTATAGCCTCTCTCTTATAAGTGTGGAGCACTACACACCCATAAAAGACACTGTACTTAACACGACTTTCTGGACACCTAATTGACCATAAACCTAGGCTATGATGCCAACTTCTTCATGACTCAAACTAGGGCCTGGCTATGATAGGTATCTCAAGCCCTACATGGACGAGAGGTCACCTCCTTCACCTAACCTAACCAACTTATCAACCAGAATTGTTGGATAAATTCTGAACATATAATGAGATATATGAAATAAGACTAATAATAGCTTATAAAATGGCTAAATCATTCATCACCATAACACACTACACCAACACACCTAAGTCTATAGTAATCCATAAAGCCTCTACAATCTGAAGTCCATAAAATATCGGGACATGCCCCGACAATAGCCAAAACCCCAAGTCTAACAAAGTCTAAGACATGGAATATAAATACCATGAAATAAATTCCTTTCAAAGTGTGGAAGCTCACCACTTCAATGCCAACTCACGAACTAAACAAACACATGGTCATTGTATAGAAAAAAAAGTTTCAGTCCCTGTATCTCATGGGGATACAACATTCGAAGGCGGTTAGTGGTTAGAGCACTAGCATGTAACTCAGGATAGAGAAATAAAATAATATCATCATTAAAACCAAGTCAAATCATCATATAGAATTACATGTATACATATTATATATATATTGTGTCGGGATAGGGGACAAGTCTTAGTACGAACTTTGAAAATATTAACCTAGGCTATGTAGCATAACTGACATATAACAAGGCACCCTGGGCTATATGGGCCCAACTCTTCCCTAGATAGAAGGGCCCTAGTGCATGTAGTCATACATACTAGAGAATATCTATAACTATATATGCCTTTAGGGGGAATCAAACCTCCTGGCATAATCAAGGTGACTTAGCACCAATGTATACAATCTGGGGGACTCAAACATTCCATTTATATATCTATTTGGGGGACTTAAACCTCCTACTCATATAGATACCAGCGCTGGCTAGCGCGATTTCTAGTGTTAGTCCTTTGGACTTTACTTTGATGGCTCAACTGTACATCCCATTTTAAAGCCTATTTAAAACATTCTTTACATATACACACAACCATTAGTCCACTTATTTACCAAAGGCATCCTGTTGGTATCATCATACCAAATCCACTTACAAGCGTACAACATGTCATAACCATTATCATTCAATATTGGGACTTGAACCCATTGTCTATATAAAGACATCACTTCAATTCAATATTTAGGGACACGAACCCATTTAGCCATTTAAAACACCAAGGTTACAATTCAAATCAACTTATGGCCAACAAGGCCTTCATAAAACCATTTACATTATTAGACCAATGCCATAGTTCAAATCATAATTCAATTAATTTTATGTCCATAAAGACCTTTACAAAACCATTCATCTTTCATTAACATTCTTATGTCAAGCATTAGTTTGAAACACAATTAATAATATGACAATATTAGCCCACCTTCATTTTCAGTTCTCAAATATTTCTACTGCTACACATCCACCCCCAGTTTGGAAAATTGAATACCAACAAAATCGTCAAAGTATAAAGGGGAAATTCCTTGCTTATGTTGCTCCTAACACTAAGGATGGAAAGAAATATGTCAAAATTGAAGATGGATATCTCAAAGCACAGAAGGCATACTGGAAGACTTCTTTAATAGAGTATGTGTTGGGGGATACCCTGTACCTTAAGAGAATGGAAGGCTATATCTCTACAGCATGGCAAGGCGTTAAAAAACCACAAATTCTAGCTCATGATGAGGGGTATTTTATATTCCGATTTGAAACCCAGGAGGACTGTGATAGTATCTTAAATGAGGGACCGTACACCTTCCACAACAAGCCATTTATTATATGAGAATAGGAATTGAATTTCGAGTTTCAACCAGATTGCCTAACCACGATTCCGTTATGGATAACATTGCCTAGGTTACCTGTGGGTTACTGGTCCACAAAAGCTTTGAGCAAAATTACAAGTATTCTAGGGAGGCCTTTATACACAAAAGGGATCATGGAGGGAATACAACAAATCTCTTATACAAGAATCTTGGTAGAGGTAGATGTCTCAGAGCCTCTTGTTGAAATAGTGACCTTGAATACACTTGGGGGTGAATTTTAACAATGGGTTGACTATGAATGGAAACCCTGCTATTGCTATTATTTTATGAAATTTGGACATGTTGAGGAGCATTGTCGTATTAAAGAAGAACAAGATCTAAAGGAGCAAGAGATCCTGGACAGACCTCGAAGAAGAAGAAGAAGAAACTGTAGACCCAAAAGACATCAGGAACTCCCACGCTAAGACTGGATGCCTAAAGGCTTGGATGAGGAGAGGATTGAACAACTTATGCAACATAAAGGTGAGTCTTCCCTTAATACACAAGCTGAATTTCAAAGAGTTAGTGATAGCCCTGGCAAATCTGAGACTATGAATATGAGAATTAGTAGTGTGTCAACTGGAAATCAATTTGAGTCCCTCTGCGACCCTATTAGCCAAACTGATAAAGGTTATGGGGGAGATCCTGAGGGAAGTCACAACCCTCCATGATCATTGCTACTTGGAACATTAGGGCCTTTGATACGCCCAAATTACAACTCTCGTTAGAAAGTGCAAGCGGTCGTTGTCAAATATAGAACCCAACTGGGTTGGGTGTCGAATCCCACAGGGAATACTATGATCACTAAGTATTGCGATTATTATTAGACTGTTGATCGAAGGTTCCAAGGTAAGGGGGGTTTCAATTTAGGTGCACAATAATATTATCAGTGTAACGATGAGATGATATGTGTAATAATATTTGATCACAGAGAATGACAAGTTAGGGTTATGTCCACCTTGTAGCTTCTACTTCTCTATTAACTATGAGTAATATGGATTTTATACATGCATGCACTTATAGAGAGACGTATTCTAATTCTAAATCCAAGTGGTTTTCAACCATCAAGGATTTATTCACCTTAGTTCTCTCAAATCCAAAGTGTACACCCAATTGTACGAATTCTCCAAGAAGTTAATCCTGCTAGGGCATTAACGTGTAAAATAGAGGTTGGAAACCCTATTTTCTTGTCACACTCTCTTTTCCAAATAGTAAATTTTCTATCAAACAAGTTATTGCTATATTGGCGTATTCCCTATGTTTGCAACCATGAGAATTCAATCAAAATGAAGAGAGTAATGATATAAGTGGATTAACACAAATTCAAAAACCCATAGCAATAGAGAGTATACTACAAGGTTTCCATAACCCTAACAAATAAACTTAGCTACTCATGAATAAAATAGAAATCAAACTAGAAATATTCATCATACCAAAACTTAGAATGATCTTGGTGATAAAGATGACTAGCGAAAATAAGAGAGAAACGCGTTTCTCTCTCTTTGTCCTCAAGATAAGCCACTTTTCTCCCTTTTTCAAATAATACAGAATGTGAATAATAAACTAAAAATTCAGCAATCATGCTTTTAATAACATCCTTCTCTAATAAATTGCTACTGTATCCTTAACTATTTAAAAATATTGAGTTTGTCCGGGAAAAAGTTCTCATGCGTCACATTCAATCCAAGAGTTGCTTTCCTTTTTATGTGAAGTTTTCCTTTGCTGTCCACAGGTCCCCAAAGTGCTGTAATCTTCCTCATTAGTACCTGAAAAGCATGCTAATCACATAGGTCAGCTCACTTAACTAAAAATAGGCGAAAAGTGCAAGAATTATGTATTTTATCCTCAAAACTTAGCTAAAACATGGGTAAGTTATGGTGCTTAGACGTATAAAAGCTATAAAAGACTCGCAGAAGGGTACAGTTGGACCCCTCCACTCGTACCCACATCATACAAGTGGTACCTTCCACTTATACCTTGATCAGAAAGTTGGACATCACATTTTGCCCAAAATACAACTCTATAGCCTAACTCGTACCCTAATCATATAACTATTACTTTTTAAGTCGTACCCTAAGCAGAATGTCAAGGCTAGACAATAACAACATATGATTTAGCACTATACTTCTCGTACCATATACATATGACTCGTATGGAGTCTGCTCGTACCAAGAATATAACTTAGCCAATATGACACTGACAAATATACGACTAGGGTCCTAAACCCGTACCCATACCATACGACTAGTATGGTGAGTCGTATGATGCACAGAAGGTTCAAGACTCCAGAAATTTTGTAAGGGCCAAAGTTTGAGGTATTTCTGGTGCACGCTTTGGTATCGGAGCTGATGAAAAGGTAATAGAAACCTTGTTTTCCCCATAAGCAACCTTGGCAACTGGGCAATTTCTAAGCATATGCCCTAGCTGACCACAGTTAAAGCACTTTTCCCTTTCTTCATCACAGAATCCCCGATGTAGTCGATCATAAAATCTACAAGGAGGATATGATAGAGCTGATTGGGTCCCACTATCCTGAGATTGGGCACCCTGTGTCCTAAAATTATTACAACCCTGGAAACGTCTGTCACCAGACGAATTTGGGTAGAGAGCACTAGCCATTGAGTAAGATCCAGAATTATCCCACTTCTTCTTGGACCACTATCCACCTTCCTTGCCACTCTATTGTTGTTCACCTCCCTGATCAGAGAATCTAAACTTCTTGCTCTACCTCTCCCCTATCTCTGCCTGCTTCTTCTTTTATTTCCTAACCTGTTGTATACACACAGTCAACCTGGAGATGTCTATGTCTTTGTTAAACAAGGCAGCCTTACTCTAAAAAATCAAGTCTCGGGATAACCCAGAAGCAAACTTCCTCATTTTAGTCCACATACTAGAAACCAACTCAAGAGTATACCAAAATAACTGGTGAAACTTCAAGGCATACTCCTTAAATGACATCTTGCCTTGCTTCAGGTTGATAAAAAATTTTGTCTTCGCCTCCCTCAACTCTTGAGGAAAGAAGCAGTCCAAGAAAGTATTAGAAAAATTATCCCACAGGGCTGACTCAGCATCGTCATCCTTTGACTGGTCCCATTCCTCGTACCACTGATAAGCCACATTTATTAATTGGTAAGCGACAAAATCCATGCCCTCAACATTAGTGGCATGCATCACAAGAAAGATCTTTTTCATCTCATTAAGAAAACCCTGAGGATCCTCCTCAACCATAACACCTGATCAACTAGAAGAGATGGAGCGAGTGTACCTGATCAAAAGAAAAAAAAAGAAAAACATAGGAATTAAAAAAATTATATAAACAAAAAAAAGTTGAAAATCATTTGTCGTTATATATGCGGAGTAAATCAGACGTCTATCTAGAATTTCTAAACAAGTGGCTTTTATATTATATAGAAAGGTGAGTTGGAGAACGATCAATGGGAAAGCTATAATTAAGTTTCTATACAAGGTTAAATAATAAATATGTTGAATTCTTGATTATTCTTAAGTCTTCACAATGGTCTCTCATGTTCTTTTATCTCCAATTTTTCAAACCATTTCTACTAGCTTTCAAATTTCAAGAAGAGTTTTTTGAATCTATTATATTTTATATTATAGAATATTATATTATAGAAGAGTGAGTTTGTAATACCCCTATTTGCTGAATCAGAATATTACACGGTGCTTATGACCCCGAGTACCACAAGCTAACCCATGACTGATATATGTACCTATATACTGCATAAAATACTGAATAATGTGGAAACATGCACCGAAAGGCCATATGGTTCAATACTGAACATAACATGGATGAGATAACATCTGAGGGGTAATACAATACCCAAAACAAAACTGTAAATACTAAAGTCTGAAACATAATAATCTGCATCTAGTCTAAAAGCCTCTACTGTCTGAATAATCTGAATAAGGAGTTGATGGGACATGTCCCCAACTAACTCCAACTAATAACTAATCAATGAAATAGTGGAGAAATAATCATGTCCTCGAAGGATGAGGACTCACTTCTATTCTGACTGATGGGACTGGAATCTACTGCTGATTTGGAACTCGAGTCTCTGAACCTATGGTGTAACATAAAAGAAAGAACCATAGTGCAAATGCGTCAGTACAATAGAATTACTGAGTATACATGTGAGGTAGGCTAATGCAAGGGTTAACATGAATGAATAATACTAACTGACCGTCTAACATGAATGCGAGAATCCATACATAAATACATAATTATAACTAACACATTGATATTGTGATTACTGAATCTACTGAATCTGAATACTGATGACATGACATACTAAGAACTGATAGCATAAATAGTTGTATCTGAATGTAACTGATAATATGGGTGATTGAATCTGATAGTCCTGAATCTGATAGAACTATCTGAGTTCCTTAATGTATCTGGGTCGACTGTATCTGATAGTCTTAAATCTGAAGAACTATCTGAGTTCTTTTACTGAGACAGGTATCAAAATTGTAGGAGGTAGTATTTAACCAACATACCCCTAATACGCCATTATAGCTGAGTTGGGGTCCAATTTGTAACCCCAATTGAAAGGGTATCGATACCGCACCACTAGTAAGGATAAGCTGTGGGCGACCCTTATCTGATAGTGTCCCTAAAAGAGAATGGTGGGGCCCTTATCTGACAGTGCTTATCCACCTCATCAACCCTCATCAGATAGCGTTGATGTCTCAACCTATGCTGGCTACATAGTTCTGGAATACAAGGATGACTTCTAAGGATCACACCCTCATCTGATAGTGTGCGTCCCCATCCTTGGGTTCACTCGGTGCTAATTCGTACTCCCATCTGAATGGACACTGAACATGATTTACTGAATTGAACATAAGCGGAGTTACTAAGTTTCGTTGACTGATAGAATACTACTGATATCTGACAACTGACTGAGTCATGAGATCATAGAGATTTTTCCTGAGTCATAAAACTATTTGAAGTCTAAGGATTCATAGCTTAACTGAGAGTATCGTGAAAACATGACATGGCTCTAGGTACACAGCTAATGTTTCGAGTACAAGTACCCCCAGGACTCAATGGAAGGAAACTGACAAAGCATAACTTACTTGAATACATAATAATCATCATAATACATTTACTGAAATATTTCAAAAAACATGTGATAGTCATAAGCTTGTACGTACATGGAGATTTCATGATATCATGCTAATTAGACACTTTTCCTTCATCTAGGCATTCAACCAAACACATAGTAAACATAGAATGTGTAAACAATATCATACAACAATTAACTGTCGTGATTCAATTCCAATTTAATCATTCAAGGGTTTAGTCCTAGGGTTTCATGAATCTATACCGATACAAATCAACCCATATAGAATCTAACACTCATTCATGGAATACAATTCAATTACTCATTATCAATATGAACAAAAGCAACCCAATAATGAAATTCATAAGAAAATCCATAACTTGAATTTAGAAAAGGGATTCTTGGGGTTCATGGACAAAAAGAGTCCACGAATGAACACTATGTATACCTTAGTTCGTGATTTTGTGAAGATTGATGGTGAAACCTTCTTGAATTTGAATCCCCAATAAAAACCCTAGCTTGTTCTTGAAAGGTTTTTGAGAGAAGAGAGTGTATTATCGGGTGAAAATGGCTGAATAACTTGTTAAAGGGCTTAAATAGGGGTAGGAAATTGACCCTTTTAACCCTGAACGCGTCTTTTAATTTCAGTAAAATTTTTCCGAACTGGGCCCCTGGCGCGACGCGGTATTATCGCGTTGTGTCACTGGAAATTGATAGTTGGGAAATTGAGGGATGGCGCAATGCAGAGCCATCGCGTTGCCCCTTCCTTCGTGACCTGAAACTTCGGCGCGATGCGGGGAAAATCGCGTTGAGACACTGGAAAAAAGACAATTTTGAATTTGAGTGTTGGCACGACGCACCATAATCGCAGACACCTACTGGAAATTGCCAAATGACATTTCCTCTTGTGGCGCGGCGTGCCACTGACTAATATGGCGCTGTTTTACGATGGGAACTTGAAATAGTCATAACTTCTTACCCGGTTATCGAATATCATATATCGATGAAAAGCTTATTGAATTTTCCACATGATAAAAAGTGAAAAACTTGAAAATTTCTCATGGAATAATTATCCTTCACTTTAGAAGATAATACTAGGCATTCTTGGGACGAAATTTGCTAGAAAAAGTACGGGGTATTACAGAGTTGGCAGACGATCAAGGACAAAATTGTCATTTCATACAAAATTTAGAATATTTATTTATATGATATAACTTCAAAACTGATATTTAAAAAATAATTTTTTTTAAAAAAAGATTGAAGTACGTTAAATAGTTAGTGTAAAGAACTTTTGCTATATTATATAACTATATTTAAATTTTCATAAAAATTGAGATTTGTAATCTTAAAAATAAGATATATAATACTCCATTCATTTCTTTTTATTTGCTCTATTTGGATTGTGCTTATATTTCTAAATATTTGTTTCTTTAATCTTTCAAGAATAATTTGAATAAAATCTTCTTATCATGCACTTGTTCAATAAATGTAATCATTATTGATTTGAAAAGAGGTATCAAATTCATGTAGGGGTATATTATTAAAATTAATTTTAATATTATAGGAGCAAGAGATTAAGGTCTGTGTCTAATTCAAATAAAACAAATAAAAGAGAATGAAGAGGGTACTATATAATAGATAAATTAAACCTACATGTAAAATAACTTTAAACTAACATTAAATAACATATATTTTTTAATCCCTTTAATAAAAAAATTTAACTCCAGCAATATTAGTTTGATTTGTGCTCTATTTTTTGTAGAAAATTCCAACCATCAATAACGTATCTTTATTATTTTTATATTATTTCATTATGAAAATGAATGTATGATATATTTATATAGATAAGAATAATCTCTTATCTGCTAAATATAAATACACTAGCTACTTTTATTTATATAGTATATTGGGTAAAAAGACCATATTTAAGAAAATATTACTTGTAAGATTTTGTAAAAAATGTTAATATACTGACACTTATAATTTCAATTTATCCGCTTGTATAATTTTTAAATAAAATAAAAATATTAAAACTAGTTACTTAATTTAAGAAAATGTGTTTGATCTAGTGTTAGAATAAACATTGAATCATATTATATTTTAATTTTAATGAGGGTGATTTAAATAAGCTGTAAACTATTATTTGATTTTATAAAAATAAAAAAGATTAGTTTTTTTAAAAAAAAATTGAGGATAGGGGAATGGGGGAGGAGATTAGAATGTGGGGAATCGAACCCCCATCAATAAGGAGGAAGTTCAGATAACTAACCAATTAAACTATTAAAATTTTTCATAAAAAAATTAGCTTGTTTAAAGTGTTATGTCTATTATCATTTTCTATTATATTTATTTTAAAATATTAAATTAACCTTTTTTTATAAATTAAGTAAATAGATAAATATATTTAAAACTCTAATATTGGGCCGGTAAAACGGGCCTTCATTAAACCATTTTGGTACGGAAGCGAAAATAGCCGTGGCTGTGTCTGAATCGTCCAAAATGAATGTTCCCCATGTCACGGCCATGTTTATACCTTCACTAATCACTGTATTTCTGCCGGAATAAGGTTGCTCAGCCATGTCTAGGGCGGCGCAATTCAGCTATATTACTCTCAACTTCCATCTTACACCTAAACTGTCCGCATTTTCCCGCCAATTTAATGTGAATGGCAGTGGCAAATTCTACTCCGGCTTCACTGATATCACCCATCTCAGACGTAAACAAAAATTGCTGTCCGTAGTTTGTAATAATTCTGCTCCTCCTCCTTCTTCTTCTTCTGATATAAGGTATCATCCATTTCAACTCGTCTTTGCAGTATAGATGCTTCTGTACGTGGCTTAATTTTACTTTTGTTACAATACGGGTGAATTGAAGGATAGCTTTGGCGTAATTGGTAAAGTTGTTGTCATGTGACCTAGGTCACGGGTTCAACCTCGTGTAGAAATGCACAATAGACCCTTCCCCGAACCCTGCATATAGCAGGAGCCATAGTGCAACGGCCTGCCCTTTTTTTCATAAAAGGGGAGAATTGTAATGTGATAAATTGCCAACGTAAGCCTAAAAGAGGAGACTTAAGTTTTAACTTCTCATACACCATGAGAAGTTAAAACTTAAGTTATTTTCATTGTTCCATATTTTATGAAGCTTTCTAATAGAATATTAATGTTAACTACAAAGGAGAGAGAACGTGCTTGTAAGGGAGGGATTACTGACAGTTGGATATAAACTTTTTATTGATAAGGAACTCCTATTTCCGATGAAGGGTGGTTGCACGAGTTTGCTTAACATAGTAAAGTGTTCTAAGCTAGCTATATGTAAAGTTATGGCAGAATCAAAAGGTTATTACAATTAGCGTGTGTTCTGAATTGGGAGGATATGTTTTGAGATACATATCAAACTCTCTATACTCCCTTTGTTCCTATAAGTGGTGTTTTTAGCTTGAGCACACCCTCCAAGAAACCAATGAGTGTTTTCACTAACTTACCCCTAATAAGTACCTTGAAAAAGATACAACTCTTTAGTAATTTCTTGGTTATGTAGAACTCTCTTTAATTAAGGAAGGGTAAAATTGGACGAACATCATTAGAGTTATCTTGATTATCTAAAACACCACTTATTAAGGAACGGGGTGAGTACATCTTTTCTCTCCACGGGCACATATATATGTATTTATGTGCTTATGGTTTGACCTGGAAGCCGTAGGCGTAGCCTAACCTATACAACCTATTCATGCTACTGTATGCTCCTTTAGTTACAAGGAATCACTAGGAAGAATATGACATAGATTAAAGACCTTATCTCCTTTCTTGAAACAAAAGTTTTAATACTAATATTCCTTATTAACTTCATCAGTTACTTGTAACCTGCTCCTCTGGATGTGTGTATCATATCACTGTTGAATGGACTAGACTAGATTGAGCTTCTTTTGTAATACTTATAGTAGACGTCTCCACTCATTGCTCATCATTTGCTAGATTGTCAAGAGGAATTTGGTACGAGTCTAGTCATTAATTAGAGGGAATGAGTATTTTGCAATTTCCAAATTCTCGGTACCTAGAATATTCCCTTCAATATGCATGAATCTTACCTCATAATAATTTGGCTTGTAGACTAAATCCATCCCCAAAAAAATCATGTGGTGATCTATTTAGACAAGAAAATACACGCAACTGAAATCTTTAACTTATATAGTCCATTAAGTTTTGAAGATAGGTATATTTTGGTCCATATTGGGTACTGATTATGAATTTATGTATTATAGGTTGAGTAGGCTGACGTGTATTATTGCTAGCCTGATGAAGCATCAAATTATACACGAGTATGACTTGTTTTATTACTTCTTCACTTCTTGGTTGAGATGGAGTTTACTGTTTTGCTTATTGTGTATTTCCAATATCATTGACTTACTTGTGGCGTCTCTTGAGACTTTATTTGGTTAAAACAAAAATAAGCTGCTAACAAACCAGCTCGTAATATATGAAACATTCATAGGAATTACTAAGACTATTTTTGGTTGGGGGAGGGTGAGAGAAAGGAGTTTAAACCATTATTTTATTAAGTACAAAACCATATATCCTCTTCGGGACCTTTAATTAAGTTACTTTGCCTATCAAAAAGGGGAGAAAATTGCATGTGTGTTGACCACATATACTTTCCTTTATTGGGGATTCTTCGCCTGTTCATAAGTTTCCCTCTTTATGTCCTACTGAATGAGTGAAAATGGAATTCCTTTGGAGAAAGTTTTTACAAATAACATGTTCACCTCTGTAGCAGAATGGGTTTGGAGTAAGTTTACTCGTTAAAGGTTATAATCAAGCCTTGATTATTGATGGATCGACATCTAAGAACTTACTGCTGCAGAAAAGCATCAATATTGCATGTTGATTTGTGAATATTTAAGATTTGATTTTGTAGGATCTTAGTTGACCCACGTTCTAAAAAATGTGTTTTTGTTGGCTATGCCCCTAGTCAAAAGGATTACAAGTGTTATGACCCAATTACCAAGAAGGTTATTGTCACAATGAATGTCACTTTTTTTGAATCACAATTGTTTTTTGAAACTCATCTTTAGAAACATAGTGAAGATTCGAGGGATGACAAAGATCTTCTTGACCTCACATGTGAGAAACAAAAAGATCCTGGTTTTATGTAGATACAGGAAATACTCCCTTTGTTTCGAAAAGAATAACCCCTTTTCTTTTTTGGCAATACTTTAATTTCAACTTTCCATATGGTATGTTTAGGACCACAAGATTAAAGGGCATTTTGGTACATTTGACACTACTTTAATTTAAGGTCACAAGATTCAAGTCTTTTTTATTTTCTTAAACTTTGTGCTAAGGCAAAGTAAGTCATTCTTTTTGAAATAGAGGGAGTAGTTCTTTTGGTAATAACAACCTACATAAGGTAAAGAGATCCTAACTTAAATAATAAAAATAAGGATACTGAGACAATATAGCATTTTCATGATACAATTAATGACAAGAGCAGGGAACAAACAAAGGAATTATATGTTTACATGAGAAGAAATCGGAACCAAAAAAAAGAGATCAAGGACTCTCATCAGAACCAAATGTCCGCCCCGCAAGATCTCACTAATACACAAGGTAATTCTCCTGAACCTAATTATGGTTTACCCCTTGTTAGTTTAAACCTTGATCTTCCAATTGCCAAACGTAAAGAGGTAAGAAAAGTCACCAACTATCCCATGTCAAATTTCATTTCATATAAAAACTTGTCCCCTTCCTATGTAGCTTTTCTTTCTCAATTATCTGGAATGGAGATACCGAGAAATGTGCAGGATGTTTTGAACCTTCCCGAGGGGAAGGAGGCAATTCTAGAGGAGATGAGTGCTATGGAGAGAAATGAAACTTGGAAATGGTGGAAGCTATCACGTGGAAAGAAAACAGTGGGTTGCAAGTGGTTGTTCAACATCAAATTTAAATTAGATGGGTCCCTAGAGAGATATAAGGCACGTTTGGTAGCAAAAGGATTCACTCAGACTTACGGGATTGACTATCTTAAGACATTTGCTCCAATTGCCAAGTTGGATTCAATAAAGGTTCTTCAGACTATTGCTGCCAACCTTGATTAGCCCCTCCAACAACTATACATGAAGAGTGCATTCTTGAAATGAAAACTCGAAGAAGAAGCCTACATGGACTCTCCTCCAGGATTTAAAGAAAGGCATGGAACTAAAGTGTGCAAGCTAAAGAAATCTCTCTACTGGCTCAAACAATCTCTAAAAGCTTGGTTTGAGAGGTTTACTCAGTTTGTGAAAAAACAAGGGTACACTCAAGGGCAAGCAGATCATACCATGTTCATTCGACATTCTCTTGATCGATTAATAACTATCCTGATAGTGTATGTTGATGATATTATACTTACAGGAAGTGACTTGTCTAAGATAAGGAATTTAAGGAAACAGTTGGCCCCGGAGTTTGAGATTAAAGATTTGGGCCAGTTGAAATATTTTCTTGGCACGGAAGTAGTGAGATTACAAGAAGGCGTTATGGTGTCACAAAGGAAGTATGTACTAGATCTTCTAAAAGAGACAGGGATGAGTGGCTGTCGTCGAGCTGAAACACCTATTGATCTGAATATAAAATTCGGAAAGTAGCGAAGGAAATTTAGTTGACCACAATCAATATCAAAGACTAGTAAGGACTTTGATCTACTTGTCACATACTCGGTTTGATATCGCTTTTGTTATAAACTTGGTCAGTCAATTGATACACTCTCCAAAGAAAAGAGAACCAAGAAGTGGTCTGTCTGTCGGTCTACAGTATCCCAAGATATCTTAAAAGTTCTCCTGGGAAAGGATTGTTTTCTTGAAAAAGTCAACATAGAGGCATTGAAAGCTTTACAGATGCAGACTGGACAGGTTCTACTACTGATAGGAGGTCTACATCGTGATATTGTACATTTATCTGGGGACATTTTGTGACCTAGAGGAGTAAAAAGTAGAATGTTGTAGCCCGCAGCAGTGCTGAAGCTTGATATCGATCTATGGCCCATGGAATTTGTGAAATGATTTGGCTCATGCTGGAAGAACTCTAAAAACCGTTTGGTTTACCAATGAAGTTGTACTGTGACAATAAGCGGTCATAAATATCGTTCACAATCTAGTTCAACATGATAGAACAAAACATGTTGAAGTGGATAGACACTTCATAAAAGAGAAGATTGAAGAAGGAAGTGTGTGCATGCCTTTCGTCCTAATAAATTAGCAAATCGCAGATATTTTCACAAAAGGCTTGTTTAAACCAAAATTTGAAATTCTTTTAAGCAAGTTAGGAATGACAGATATTTACATGGCAACATGAGGGCGAGTGTTAATTTGTGAATGTGTAAGATTTGATTTTGTAGGATCTTAATTGATCTGATAAAACCACATCTGATTTGCTATAGATAGTTTAGGTAATTAGATCAAATAAGATCATATCTTGATTTTCATATCTGCTAGAATCAAGCGATTTGATTCTGTGTGCTTGCTTTCTTGTACTATAAATTTGTATCTCTCAGATGAATAAAATGTACACTTTTGGTAAAAATCTCACATTACACCTCAATTTTGTGTATAATCATTATTTCTAGACATAATTTTGTGTGCATTAAGGTCCTTGTATCGCACATTTAGCCAACAAGTCTACTCCTTTGTTTGTGATTGCTTGTTATGAAATTACAAAATTTAACTTAACTTTTAGCATGGATGTGTTTTTTGAATATGTACCCCAGTTTCAGTACGCATCTAATTGGATAGTTTTTATCAAAATATTTTTCTACCAGTTCTCTTTAAATAGAACAACAGTTTGATCTTCATTTTATTGGTTATTTAGTTCTGTGGCCAAGATAAGAAGTGAAGTTCTTTCTCCCTTTCGGTCTGTTCGGATGTTCTTCTATCTTGCTTTTATTGCAAGCGGTGGTCTTGGAGGACTTATTGCCTCTACACGACTAATTGCTGCATTAGCCAATTCATCAGGAACTACTGAAGTTCCGGAGATCCTAAAAGGCCTCGCCATAGACCTAGGCGCAGTCTCCATATTTGCGTTTCTGTATTATAGAGAGAGTATAGCGAAAAATGCTCAGGTGGCAAGATTAGCAAGAGAGGAAAATCTCTCAAATCTTAAGCTTCGTGTGGATGAGAAAAAAATTGTTCCTATTAGTGCTTTCAGAGGAATTGCTCGTTTGGTCATCCTTGCTGGCCCTTCGGCTTTCATTTCAGAATGTTTCAAACTCAGTGCACCATTTACTGATGGCCTTCTTGAAAGAGGGGTGCTTGTGATCCCTTTTGCAACAGATGGAATTTCTCCTAATTTTGAGTTTGAAGAGAATGAAGAACTTGAGGAGAAAATTTCCAGAAGAAAAAAGCTATGGCAGCTTGCTCCTATTTATGCCACTGAGTGGACCAAGTGAGTGAGCTACCAACAACATGAAACTTTGTCTAATTCGAAACTGTTTCTTCTCACGTTTGCTGCCTGATATTAACGATGGTCACACTGACATCGAGAAGTAAAAACAAAGATTCTCATATTTGACTCATTCGTGTAGGTGGATAGATGAACAAATGAAACTAGCCAGCGTCTCTCCTGAATCTCCAGTGTAAGTATTCTACAACTTTTGTGGTATATACAATTTTTCTAAAAGAAAGGTCGGTTAATTGACTTCTTTGTGGAACATGTCAAACATAACAGCAATGTAAGAATTATCGAGTTCAGAAAAATGGACCTTTATCATGGTTTACGTGATCTTTAAACAAATCTTGAAATGCTAGACAACATTATAAAAGAGTTACTAACTTTAAGCAATTGAATGATGTTTTTGCCATTTTAATCATGTGTAGGTATTTATCTCTACGCCTGGATGGTCGTGTGCGTGGCAGTGGTGTTGGTTATCCTCCTTGGAATGCTTTCGTAGTGCAATTGCCACCAGTAAAGGGCATTTGGTCTGGTCTTCTTGATGGCATGGATGGAAGAGTGCTTTAAGAATTGAGATCAGATATTCTCTTTTCTCTTTTTAGTTTTTGAAGAACTATATTATATTATGTTGACAATATACTTCTTTTTCCTCTTCAATATATAATCGTAGCATTCACCAAGTTTTCTTTTGCCTCGTTTCCTCTGCTCCCCCCCCCCCCCCCCCCCCCGTCCAGGCCAGGGTGTTTCCGAGAGTTGAAGCAGCAGGGGATGGGAGCCAGTGCATGTTGCTCAAGTATGTACGTATCCTCCTGTAATTACATGGATCAAGTTTTAATTAGCCCATGATTGAAAAATGAGAATATGATATTACAACAACAACAACAAACCCAGTGTATTCCCACCTAGTGGGGTCTGGGGGGTAAGATGTACGCAGTCCATACCTCTACCTCTGATGAAGTAGAAAGGTTGTTTCCGATAGACCCCCGGCTCAAGACACGAGATACCACACAAATACATAGTAAAGCACAGAAGCAGATTACATAACATAAATACGGCACCCATAAGTAATATAAAATAGAGGAAAGCAAAGGAAAGCACATAGATTCGTAATAAAACATGGAACACGGAAGACGGAATCATAACAGGAATAAAACCCCCCACCAAGTAATTCCCTACACTAGCGACCCAAACTGGCCCTAATCCTCTGCCGAAATTCGCGCCCTCCAGACCTTCCTATCTAGGGTCATGTCCTCAGTGAGCTGTAACTGTTCCATGTCCCGCCTAATCACCTCACCCCAGTACTTCTTCGGCCTACCCCTACCCCGCCTAAAATCATCCAACGCTAGCCTCTCACATCTACGGACCGGGGCATCCATGCCCCTCCTCTTCACGTGTCCGAACCATCTCAATCGTGCTTCCCGCATCTTGCACTCCACTGAAGTCACACCAACCTTCTCCCGGATAGTCTCATTCCGAACTCTATCCCCTCTAATCAGTCCACACATCCAGCGCAACATCCGCATTTCTGCCACATTCATTTTCTGGATGTGGAAGTTCTTAACTGGCCAACACTCCGCTCCATACAACAAGGCCGGACGGACTACCACCCTGTAGAATTTGCCTTTAAGCTTGGGCGGCACCTTCTTATCACACAACACCCCCGACGCGAGTTTTCACTTCATCCATCCCGCCCCAATACGGTGCGAGACATCCTCGTCAATCTCACCGTTACTCTGGATCACGGACCCAAGATACTTGAACTTATCCCTCTTACATACCTCCTGTGCTTCCAGCTTCACTACTACCTCATTCTCCCGCCTCACGTCATTAAACTTGCATTCCACATACTCTGTCTTGCTTCTGCTCACCCTGAACCCTTTAGACTCAAGAGTTTGCCTCCACACCTCTAATTTGTCATTCACACCCCCTCGAGTTTCATCTATCAGAACTACATCGTCTGCAAAAAGCATACACCACGACACCTCCCCTTGAATGCGCCGCGTCAACACATCCATCACCAATGCAAACAAAAAGGGACTAAGAGTAGATCCCTAGTGGCAGAAAGTAGCATACTTAAGTATTAAATTACAAAAAATAGCAACACTTTTATCAAATTACATTTTGTAGCACATGTATTTGTATTTTTGTAGCAACAGTTTACAAAATACAAAATCATATGTATTTGTATTTTTGTAGCAAAAGTTTGCAAAAATACAAAATACAATTTGCTATATTATGTAATTATGAAACTCATAATTAAGGAGATAAGTATGCTATTTCTGAATTTTGCTATTGTAGTTTCCGGAATTTAGTTTATTTGATAGCAAAGATGTCTATTTACATGATAAATCTAAGTCCTCAAAATTTTCATATTTCCATAGATCATTACCATCGTCTATAATCAACATTTGATAAAAAATACCCCTCTACTTTAATTTTTTGTCTAAATTTGCCCCTACTCATATTATGGGGCTGTTAGCAAAGTTAACAAAAATACCCCTTCATTTAACACCTCTCCACCATGGCAATTTAGAACTCCACATGGTTAAATATTTGGGTGAGGTGGACGTCACGTGGCACACCACCTCACCACTAGGTGTTTTTTTTTCTTTTCTTTTTTTCCTTTGCTCTTTTTTTGGGTTTCCCATCTGGTGTTCGATGTCCACCTTGAAGCCCTGATTAATTCAGATCGCGCGTTGTATGACCCATTATGGGGTAATGCTCCCAACAAGATTTTCTCCATATTCAGGGTTTGAACTCGAAATCTTTGATTAATGGTGGAGCAATCTCACCACTGCACCAAAATTCATTATCTCAAAATAAATTCAACTTCATAGCCTTCTTTTTATTTCTATCCTCAAATCAAAAAAGTCCCCCATTTTCTCTCTTTTTTCGTAGATATGTTACGGTATTTGTAACAGATTTCTTTGAAGAAGTGAATAATTGTGTCAGTAGTTTCTTTAATCGAGTAATTGTCTTCATTTGTGTTAATTAATTTGCTTAATTGATATCATTTTCCTTAATTTGGCTAGTTGTTATCCAATTTTTGCCATTAGCAGCTCAGAAAATTTAGTGTAATTTGCAGTGGTGGATATTGTTTCATGGGGTTTTCTGCAAGTTCCATGAGGACTATTTTTGTTGTTAACAATTGTATTTTTTTTAAGCGACATTCAGGTGGACGTAGGCGAAGAATTGATATTTTAAATTATTTTTTATTTAAATCGAGTTTGTCCAAAAGAGAAAAAGGATGGAAATTTCATTTAAAAATCAGCATGTGCATTATTGACATATCTATATTCTATATATCTATATATTAGAAGAGGTGCCTTCTAACATGGCTGCTTAATGTGATTAGAGAAAAGATTAAGGGCATTATGGTCTTTAAAATATTTTGCAAGATAAGGCCGGGAAAGTAGAGTTGTCTTTGTGTTTTCTTATTTGCACTTCAACAACAATTTCAAGAAAAAATCAATCTTTCTCACTAAATTACAAATAATTTCCTAATAAATGTCCACCATTTTTATTAAATTACGGATCATACCCTTATAAAATATCAATGAATGCAAACTTATAGAAGAGTTGCCTTTAACATGGTAGCTTAATGTGATTAGAAAAAAGATTGAGGATATTATGGTCTTTAAAAACTTTTACAAGATAAGGCTTACAAAGTAGAATTGTTCTTTGTGTTTCCTTATCCGGACTTCAGCAACAATTTCAAGAAAAAATTAGTCTTTCTCATTAAATTACAAATAATGTCCTAATAAAATGTCCATCCTTTCTCATTAAATTACAAATGCTACCCATAGAATATCAATAATGCAGTGGGGCCCATTAAACTTTTAGAAGAGCTGCCTTCAACACAGCAACTTAATGTGATTAGAGAAAAGATTGAGGGTATTATGGTCTTTAAAAAAGTTTACAAGATAAGGCTGGCAAAGTATAGTTGTTCTTTGTGTTTCCTTATGTGGACCGTAGCAACAATTTAAAGAAAAAATGAGTCTTTCTCATTAAATTACAAATAATGTCCTAATAAAATGTCCATCCTTTTCCCATTAAGGGAAAATCACATAAATATACATTTTTAGAGTCTATATTACAAAATCTGTCAATATTATTTTTTATTTATAAAATATAATTTTTATTTACAAAATCTATTAATTATCCAATTTTTTTTTTTTTCTATAAAAAAAATTCAATTAAAAGCACTGCTATTTATGTGATTTTCCCATTTAATCAACTCACAACCAAACTCAAATATGAAATCCTACTTTTATTTTCTTTGTTGCTTTTATTTATCCCTAAACTCACATATGAAACCAATTAAATATCTTATTTGTTTGATTTGTTTTGTATTTTTTTCATTGTATAAACCCAAGGCAGAGGATGGCATTTTCATAGTTGATGCAGCGATTTCGAAACTTCGGAGATTTCGATGATTTTTAAAGTTGTCAACAATGATTGAACTTCTTATTTTTCGGGAAGTTTGGGTGTGCGTTTTTTTGTGGACTTTAAGGAGGTTATTTTGGGTTGTCGGTTTTGAGCTTATTGATGACTTTATGATTTTTGGCGAAGATGCCGTGAAGCTGGCGACAAAGGGAAGAGGAAGAAGACGACATGTGAAGCGGCGTTAAGTTGGAATAAATTTTGATCTCATTTTTCTGTTTATGTGTATATCTATGTGCAAAGAGGCTTTTCTACGTAAAAAAGGCTTTGTTCTACCATTTTCAATTGATAAGTTGGTGAATTTCCATTCTTAAGTTCATATATTGCCGTTGATGTGTGATTTTGTGATTTATGGCGAAGATGCCATTAAGCTGGCGGTAGAGGAAAGAGGAAGAAGACGACATGTGAAGCAATGTTAAATTGGAATATAAATTTCGATAGTTTCAACGAGTTTCGAGAATTGTCCCATGACATCGACAGAGAAGGCTATCAATGATTTTATGGTGCATGAATTGTATAGAAATTGGTGTATTTATAATTTTATGGTCCATGGATTGTATAGAAATTGGTGTATCAGCAGTTTTATGATATCTGAAATAGTTTTATGGTATATGAATTGTATAGAAATTGATGTCTCTATAATTTTATGGTGGATGAATTGTATAGAAATTGGTGTATCAACAGTTTATGGTGTCTGAAATAGTTAGAAATTGATGTATCAATAATAATAATTTTATGGTGTTTGAACTATCTATAAATTAGTGTATCAATAATAATAATTTTATGGTGTCTGAAATATATAGAAATTGGTTATCAATAATAATAATTTTATGGTGTCTAAAATATATAGAAATTGATGTGTCAATAATTTTATGGTGCCTAAAATGTATAGAAATAGGTTTATCAACAATTTTATGGTATCTAAAAATATATAGAAATTGATGTAACTATATATTCTTTCCAGATTTTTCTTCAAAGAAAAATCATAAAAATTCAATCTGGGTAACTATATATTCTCCTTGTGATAACCAAGAACACATGGAGAAAATAAAATAAAAATAAAAATGAGGCAAATAATTAATAATAAAGAAGAAAAGATACGAAAAAGAAAAACAAAAATAAATTCAATACAAAAGAGAGGGGAAAAAATAAAAAGAAGCAATCGGTGAATGAAAGGAAGAGTATAATAGAACAAGTTCCTCTTGTTGATTTCAAGTTTTCTATTCTTTCGGTGTGTGTATGTTAATTGTATAGTAATTTAAAGTTTTTTCCAAAATAATCTTGTTTTTTTTTTAAAAAAAAAGAAATGGAATTGGTTATGAGATTGAAAACATATTAGGAGAAATTATAGGAAAGAATACCAATTATTCCTTATTCAATTTTGATATTTTTAACTTTTTTTTTTCTTTTTTACCTTATTTGATCATTTTTGTTAGTTTTCTATTGGTATATTTTGAAAATTTGAAACTATTGATAGATTTTGTAATATTGACTCTTATATTGTATATTTATGTGATTTACCCTTCCATTAAATTACCGATTATGCCCTTATAGAATATCAATGAATGCAGAGGGACCTATTAAACTTTTCTAAATTTAGATACTAAGAAATGATTAAATAATTTTTTAAAAAATGCAATTTAGTAAAATAAATTTAATATGCATACTTTTTAGAACCCATGTCAAATCAACATGAATCAAGTAAAAAAAATAAAATAATATATAAAATACTAATAGTAAAATTTATATTTTTAAAATATATTAATTAAATTAATTACTAACATAAATTCATAAAGAAATATTTTCTTAGAATCTGTGTCAATTCAATGTGGATTAGTTAAAATAAAATTGAAGAAATTATCTATTAAGTCGCCGTAAATACCTAATAAGAAGAAAATTTTTTGTATTAATATGTTTGGGTCCGTAATTATAAGTTTCAATGTACAATATCTTGATAAAATAAAATGTTGAAAATTACTTTTTCTTTTAAATATAAATAATAGACTCGTTTTAATTTATAAATATTATAATTTAATATAAAAGAAAATGAAAATTTCACTTTTGTTGGGCCTTATGATAAGATTGAAAACATCTTCCCTTGTTATGTATTTTGATAATTGAAAGTTTTAGAGTTTAATTGAATATCAATAGATTGTGTATATTAATTGAAAATTTAGAATTTAATTGAATACTAAAATATTGTGTATATTTTTATCCTGATATTTATTATTTTAATAAAGATATATTAATAATTTTACTTTGTATAATATTGGATTTGTGCTAACACAGACCATTCTCTCTAATACTTACAAGAGGGAGTTTCAATGCTAAAGCAGATAATAGGTCAACATGTCTGCATTTGGTGCCTACTTCGGCCGCTTCAATCGTGATTTTGATGTATCACTCTTAATTAATTATTATAAATTATTTACGTATTAGAAAATTAATAATATTTAATAAAAACAAGTAAAATAGACATTTCTGACATGAAAGCTTCAGCTGTTTCAATTGTAATTTTATTATATCACCCCTAATTAATTATTACTAGTATAAGTCATCTAAATATTAAAAAATTAATAATATTTAATTAAAAAAAGTAAAATAGACATAAATTAACACTTGATGTTTAAATTAATCTGATGTCTTATATGAAGCCCACTTAATTTTTTTCCACAAATACATTTTATAGTAGTTTTGCTATATCACTTCTAATTAGTTACTATAAGTCATTTAAGGCATGTCTATTTTGCTGTTTCAATCGTGATTTTACTAAATCACCCCTAATTAATTATTATGGTAATCTAAGCATTAAAAATTAACAAAATTTTATATAAAAAGGTAAAATAGAACAAAATAATATGTCTACATAAAAAAATTTGATTAACTATCGACATTATATTAGTGTCACTTAAATTGGGATGAGACAGAAGAAGACATAAAGTAACATATATTATTTGAAAACAAGATAAAAAGTATTGTAGATTACAATAATTAAGAACTTTATCTCTCTCTCTCTCTCTCTCTCTCTCTCTCTATATATATATATATATATATATATATATATATATATATATATATATTTGATTAACTGTCGAAATTTTATCTATGCCACATAAATTAGGACGAGAGATTTTTCATATCTCACTTAAAAATTATATAAAAAATATTATAAATCACAAAATTAACAACTTAATAAATCTAAAAGATATAAAATATTTGGCTGACTCTCGAAATTATATCAATCACTTAAATTGAAATAGAAGAGAAAATATTATAAATCACAATAATTAAAAACTTAAAATTATTTTATGATTGATTATTTAAATTCTATTTGTGTCACATAAAATTTATACAAAAAATTAACATATGGTCATTGTTACCTAGTATATCTACAAAAGAAGGGATAATGAAAATGAGAGTATTTCTTTTGAGATTATGGGTTTTGAATATGGAAAAGGAGAAAGGGAGAAAAGGAAAAAGAAGAAAGAAAAAAATTAAAATTTTGGTGGTATGTGGCATGCTGTGTGGCGCCCAATGTTTGACCATGCGGAGCTTTAAATTTTCGTAGTGGATATTTTTATTAACTTTGCTAACGACAAGAGTATATTTAGCTCCATAGTATGAATAGGGGTAAATTTTGCCAATAAACTAAAATAGAGAGATATTTTTTAACTTTTTTTCCTTAATTTAATCTCTATCTTCTCACAATGAAATGTAAAGGAGAGAGATCAATTTTAGTGTAAACCAAAAGACAAGGATGAAAAGGTGAATAAATTTGTTATCATAAACAGAATGCAATTTAGAATTCAAAAGTTAGTTAAGTACAGTGTTGCTACAATAGTCGGGTTTCAGAAATTAGTTAAACTGCAGTTAGCCGAGTGTGTTAGTTGCAACTATTACAATTAGTTAGAATAGCTTGATCAACTTATATTTTCTATTAGTAGGGCATGTAAGCATTTAGTTACAATCATGATATGAAATAAACTCAATTACTTCTCTCTCAATTCTCTCTCTCTCTTCTCCTCTTCAGAGATTGTATCCTCGAGTTAACTCCTGGGCAATTAACTTGATCATCACATGCTTGTGGTTCCTACAATCGAGTAACATTTGGTATTAGAGTAACACATCATCCTCTTTGTCCACCGTTCCTGGGATGGTAATGCCAGTATAGTAGTGTCCGACCGTGGTTAATAATGTTTAGCGCAAAGCTATCGAGGCACCAGAACACCTGACTCTAAGAAGTCTACCTGGGAAAGAGCCACTTACAAAAGTAAAGTGAAAGCTATATAAAGTACTAGAACCGTTGAGGACGACGGATGTGGAGCGTGATAATTTATTATGATCCGCTACAAAAAGTCCCATATTGATTCTATAAATTATTGGTGTGGATTATTTATAGCCTTAAGCTTTCCCACCTTAATATCTAGCTTTTGGGGTGTGGTTCTCCTAAGGTTGTAATAGAATTATGTACCCTGTTATTGCATTGAGGTAAGACTCTTTCTGTTCTTTGAGTTTTGAACCATGATTTAATTTGTGTTGTTTTACCTATATAATTGTTATTTGAACAAGGTAGCATTGGGGGTGAAATTTACTTTTCTATTTGTTAATTTGGCTAAATCCTTTATCATATTTTGGGATCAAATATACCCTTGTTGTTATACTTTGGGGTCAAATTAACCCCTTGACTTTGAAAAATTGGTGAAATATACCACTTGTCATATTTTGGGATCAAATTTTCCTTCGATGTCATACTTTGGGATGAAATTTATCCTCGTTGTTAAGAAACTTTTCATACGTGTCCTTCTTTTAACATAAAAAATCAAATCAACGTTAAATGACTCTTTTTAAAAAAATAAAACACACCCTAATTTAATCTATGGGATTCGACCCACAAAAAATACACAAATAAATATAACTCAACTTCAGTTCTGTTGGTCGAATTTTTTAAATGAACAAATATACTTTTCTGTCAATGTGCAACATTGATAAGTTGTTTATAAATGAACAAAATTAAAATAGAATGAGATAATGCAAATGCATGGTACTAGAGAAAATGTCTATTACAAACTCTGTTCATGTTTTAGTTATACTTAAAATTTGGTATAAAATTCTATGTGCATCTAAATTCTACAATTAGTGGATAATTTTTCTAAGCAAATGACATGATGAAAGATTTGTGTAGCTCCAACCTCCCCCCTCTCCCTCTCTCTCTCTCTCTCTCTCTCTCTTTCTCTCTCTCTCTCTCTCTCTCTCTCTCTCTCTCTCTCTCTCTAGGTTGCTGTTGTGGCATGCCTAAGAATCAATGCATGTTATTTATCTTTTTTTTTTATGATTTTTTTGAGTTTTTTTTAATTTCTTCTTATTTATAAATTTATAAAATACTATCAAATAATGACACTAAATATCTTATAGAATATATTAAAGGTAATCAACTTTAATTCCGTTCATCATCAATGCTATTTATAACACCTCGCACTTTCAGGCTAAAGTTGAACCATCTTTCTGATGTATATAAATACGAATCCAATGGTTTCTAGTTAGAAATAAGTGTGATTAATAATTTCTTAGTGTGACAACATCCTTGGAGATGAAAATACACCATAAGAATCTCCAAGATCAAAAGTTTAGTTGAGAACTTCCCTATCGATTGACTTTTAGTTAATAATTTTACTTGGGTTAATTTCCATTGACTATTTATCCTAGTATATAAAGGTTCATGTGGCCTACTATATGTAAAATTGAATCCCTTCGAGTCTTATTTTCAACGCCACCAACCATTCTTCAATCTGAGTTTGGAGTAAAAAGTTATGAGTGTTTGAATGGGGCACTGTCGAGGCTGTGCGATGGGGCATGCAACGCCCACTTAAGGTCTATGCCATAGGCAGGGCGTCAAACACCTTGGTCTGTGCGCCGCATAGCTAAGGTATGGCGGTGTTAATGCTTTATTTTTGTGTTATTTTAAGGGCAAAAAGGTCCTTTCACATCCCGTAACCATCCCTAAACATCTATTGACAAAATTAAGGTGATTATTTATGTTTTATCACTGACAAAAATACCCAGTTCATCTTCCTTAAGCACAAGAAGGGAAAACAACCTAGGATTGAGAGATTAAGCCTTAAGAGTCAAAGTTTCTCAATGTTTTCATCAATCTAAGGTACGAGGGACTATCTTAAACCTCATGGGCATATTGCAATCATTTTAACTAGTTTTAAAGGCGTGAAATTTTGTATATAAAAAGGGTTTGAAATCATTTCAAAGAATATGCATTATGAAATCATTTTGATGAGATAATTATGAAGTTCTTTCATAGTTTGAACTATATTCATGTGTTTTTAAATGTTATATGATTTCAAAGGTTAATATGAGAGCATGATTCATAAGACGTCCCTCTTCACTTGGAATTGGTTCAAATTAGCATATTGCAGGTTATTAAGTTGCATGTTCTAAAGTATGATTTAAATATTTTACCATCATTCATGAACTTGATGTGGACTATGAAATGAAGAGAGGGTGTCTTTTTGTTATATATGTACTCTTTGCGTCTAATGAAAGAATTACACATGATTTATTAAAGAGTTGTCCACTATATGTTGAAATCTTAAAACATGATATTTTGCATAAATTTTTCATGTTCTACTGGAATAAGAGTTATTATTCATTGCTTAAAACTTTTGGGTGGCCATTCATATGTTTGTTGAGTAAAAAGGGGCTATGGATATGTTATGATATGATTCGACTTGCAAGTCTAGGTATGACGATACCTATCATGAGATGCCCTTGATACAAAAGAGATAAATGTTTTGAAAGCATGAAACATGATTTTAAAGGACTAAAATTGGGCTTAAGAAGAGCTAGTTGGTTACCCGAAGAAGGCTTGAGTTCAAAAGACTTATAGCCCAAAATTGTGGTTTGGCGATATGGGTTTATTGTGTCCCAAAAATCCTTTAGTGTACATTTTATTAGCATACAATCTACAAGGATTCTCATTATTTTGCACAGGCCTATGACCAATGTTAGTTTCAAGGCAATGTGTCTCGACGCCATGAACTCCCCATGACACCTATTTTAGAGTTGAAGTTGTTTGATGTGTGGGGGATTGATTTCATGGGTCCATTCATAAGATCCTATGGAACGAGATACATTCTAGTAGTGGTTGACTATGTGTAGATATGGGTGGAGGCAGTTGTACTTCCAGACAATGAAGGTATAAACGTCACTGCCTTTTTAAAGATAAACATCTTTTCTTAATTTAGAACTTTCCGTGCAATTATTAGTGATGGTGGGTCTCACTTCTATAACTTTTTGTTCAAATCCCCCCTTTAAATATATTGTGTAAGGCATAAGGTGGCGACATCTTACCATTCCCAGACAAATGGGCAAGTGGAAGTCTCCGATAGAGAAATAAAGTCCATTTTGGAAAAGATTGTGAATGCCAACAATACTGATTGGTCTAAAAAGTTAGATGATAAATTGTGCGCCTATCGAAAAACTTATAAAATCCTTATAGGAGCATCCCCATATCAGCTTGTGTATGTCAAAGCATGCCACTTACAGGTTGAGCTTGAGCATAAGGCACTATGTGGGTTGAAATGGCTAAATTTTGAGTGGCGTGATACAACAAACTTGAGGTTGAGAAAAGTGAATGAGTTGGATGAATTCCGACTACGCTTTTTTGGGAGCTTGGCCATATACAAAGAAAAAATGAAGCTGTATTATGACAAGAATATTGAGAAAAGAATATTCAAACCTGGTGATTTGGTCATGTTATACAATTCACGACTATATTTGTTTCTTGGCAAGCTGAAATCAAGATGAATTGGATCATTCACTGTGGTTAAGGTGTTCCCATATGGTGCTAATAAGATAAATTATGATGGTGATATCCAGTTTAATGTGAACAGATAGCGAGTAAAACACAACAGGGAAAACTTGGAAGAAGTAAGAATTTGTGCAAAGATAGACCTGGCAAAGTCTGAGTAGCCAAGGGAACTGAGTTATACCGGATAGTAAATTAGGCACTTCTTGGGAGGAAACCCAAGGTACATAGATACCTAGTTCATCCCAAGTATGTTCTCACTTCCCTCTGTTTTACTTTATTTAAGAACATTTAGGACAGTGCCCAGTTTTTAGTTGGGGATGGACATACCATGCCGCCGTGGGTTTGTTGTCATGCTTCTTTTTCTGTCGGGTAAAGTATGGTTATAGAACCGGTATGTCTAGGATAAATTTGTGCCGTATTATGTTTTGTTTAATATTTTGTTGTGTTTTTGTGTGATTAGGAGATTTTTAAGTATTTAGGACAGTAGTCATATTTTGATTGATTTTTGATACCCCTCCTAAATTTTATATTTAAGAACTGTGTGGATATATGTGTAAACATTATGGATTTTGTTATAGCATTAGGATTAGGGACATGATAATCACTTGCTAACAATTACATGAATCGAATAGGTAGTAGTTGGTAATAATGGCTCTGTGCCATGTGTGTGTGAGATACTACCTTGTTCCCTTTATACCTTGAATTCAGAACTTGTCTGGTTAGTCTTGCCTAGGTTGAAGGATAGTTGGTTAGGAAAATATCATAGGTTTTTTTTTTTATTTTAGTCTTCTTTTATCCTAAATGATCTTCCACGTGTAAATTATATCCCTTGATCCCTGTATTGAGCCTTATATGCCTATTTTTCTTGTTTCACCATTCACCTTTCCATTTGTATTACAATGAACCTATTTTGTTTCTGGTCCTCCTTAGACATTGCGTACCTCAACGCAGACAAGTTAAGAGTAGCTATCATAGGGGTGCATAATGTAAAGTGGGTATGTATAAGGGTAAAATAAGAGAAAAAGTTAGTAGGACTGGGTGTGGTAGAAAAA
>NC_061119.1:138530174-138537068 GCF_002878395.1 Capsicum annuum | reverse complement strand
TTTGATTAATGGTGGAGCAATCTCACCACTGCACCAAAATTCATTATCTCAAAATAAATTCAACTTCATAGCCTTCTTTTTATTTCTATCCTCAAATCAAAAAAGTCCCCCATTTTATCTCTTTTTTTGTAGATATGTTACGGTATTTGTAACAGATTTCTTTGAAGAAGTGAATAATTGTGTCAGTAGTTTCTTTAATCGAGTAATTGTCTTCATTTGTGTTAATTAATTTGCTTAATTGATATCATTTTCCTTAATTTTGGCTAGTTGTTATCCAATTTTTGCCATTAGCAGCTCAGAAAATTTAGTGTAATTTGCAGTGGTGGATATTGTTTCATGGGGTTTTCTGCAAGTTCCATGAGGACTATTTTTGTTGTTAACAATTGTATTTTTTTTAAGTGACATTCAGGTGGACGTAGGCGAAGAATTGATATTTTAAATTATTTTTTATTCAAATCGAGTTTGGCCAAAAGAGAAAAAGGATGGAAATTTCATTTAAAAATCAGCATGTGCATTATTGACATATCTATATTCTATATATCTATATATTAGAAGAGGTGCCTTCTAACATGGCTGCTTAATGTGATTAGAGAAAAGATTAAGGGCATTATGGTCTTTAAAAAATTTTGCAAGATAAGGCCGGGAAAGTAGAGTTGTCTCTGTGTTTTCTTATTTGCACTTCAACAACAATTTCAAGAAAAAATCAATCTTTCTCACTAAATTACAAATAATTTCCTAATACCATTTTTATTAAATTACGGATCATACCCGTATAAAATATCAATGAATGCAAACTTATAGAAGAGTTGCCTTTAACATGGCAGCTTAATGTGATTAGAAAAAAGATTGAGGGTATTATGGTCTTTAAAAACTTTTACAAGATAAGGCTTACAAAGTAGAATTGTTCTTTGTGTTTCCTTATTCGGACTTCAGCAACAATTTCAAGAAAAAATTAGTCTTTCTCATTAAATTACAAATAATGTCCTAATAAAATGTCCATCCTTTCTCATTAAATTACAAATGCTACCCATAGAATATCAATAATGCAGTGGGGCCCATTAAACTTTTAGAAGAGCTGCCTTCAACACAGCAACTTAATGTGATTAGAGAAAAGATTGAGGGTATTATGGTCTTTAAAAAAGTTTACAAGATAAGGCTGGCAAAGTATAGTTGTTCTTTGTGTTTCCTTATGTGGACCGTAGCAACAATTTAAAGAAAAAATGAGTCTTTCTCATTAAATTACAAATAATGTCCTAATAAAATGTCCATCCTTTTCCCATTAAGGGAAAATCACATAAATATACATTTTTAGAGTCTATATTACAAAATCTGTCAATATTATTTTTTATTTATAAAATATAATTTTTATTTACAAAATCTATTAATTATCCAATTTTTTTTTTTTTCTATAAAAAAAATTCAATTAAAAGCACTGCTATTTATGTGATTTTCCCATTTAATCAACTCACAACCAAACTCAAATATGAAATCCTACTTTTATTTTCTTTGTTGCTTTTATTTATCCCTAAACTCACATATGAAACCAATTAAATATCTTATTTGTTTGATTTGTTTTGTATTTTTTTCATTGTATAAACCCAAGGCAGAGGATGGCATTTTCATAGTTGATGCAGCGATTTCGAAACTTCGGAGATTTCGATGATTTTTAAAGTTGTCAACAATGATTGAACTTCTTATTTTTCGGGAAGTTTGGGTGTGCGTTTTTTTGTGGACTTTAAGGAGGTTATTTTGGGTTGTCGGTTTTGAGCTTATTGATGACTTTATGATTTTTGGCGAAGATGCCGTGAAGCTGGCGACAAAGGGAAGAGGAAGAAGACGACATGTGAAGCGGCGTTAAGTTGGAATAAATTTTGATCTCATTTTTCTGTTTATGTGTATATCTATGTGCAAAGAGGCTTTTCTACGTAAAAAAGGCTTTGTTCTACCATTTTCAATTGATAAGTTGGTGAATTTCCATTCTTAAGTTCATATATTGCCGTTGATGTGTGATTTTGTGATTTATGGCGAAGATGCCATTAAGCTGGCGGTAGAGGAAAGAGGAAGAAGACGACATGTGAAGCAATGTTAAATTGGAATATAAATTTCGATAGTTTCAACGAGTTTCGAGAATTGTCCCATGACATCGACAGAGAAGGCTATCAATGATTTTATGGTGCATGAATTGTATAGAAATTGGTGTATTTATAATTTTATGGTCCATGGATTGTATAGAAATTGGTGTATCAGCAGTTTTATGATATCTGAAATAGTTTTATGGTATATGAATTGTATAGAAATTGATGTCTCTATAATTTTATGGTGGATGAATTGTATAGAAATTGGTGTATCAACAGTTTATGGTGTCTGAAATAGTTAGAAATTGATGTATCAATAATAATAATTTTATGGTGTTTGAACTATCTATAAATTAGTGTATCAATAATAATAATTTTATGGTGTCTGAAATATATAGAAATTGGTTATCAATAATAATAATTTTATGGTATCTAAAATATATAGAAATTGATGTGTCAATAATTTTATGGTGCCTAAAATGTATAGAAATAGGTTTATCAACAATTTTATGGTATCTAAAAATATATAGAAATTGATGTAACTATATATTCTTTCCAGATTTTTCTTCAAAGAAAAATCATAAAAATTCAATCTGGGTAACTATATATTCTCCTTGTGATAACCAAGAACACATGGAGAAAATAAAAATAAAAATAAAAAATGAGGCAAATAATTAATAATAAAAAAGAAAAGATAGGAAAAAGAAAAACAAAAATAAATTCAATACAAAAGAGAGGGGAAAGAATAAAAATAAGAAATCGGTGAATGAAAGGAAGAGTATAATTGAACAAGTTCCTCTTGTTGATTTCAAGTTTTCTATTCTTTCGGTGTGTGTATGTTAATTGTATAGTAATTTTAAAGTTTTTTCCAAAATAATCTTTTTTTTTTTTTTTTTTTTAAAGAAATGGAATTGATTATGAGATTGAAAACATATTAGGAGAAATTATAGGAAAGAATATCAATTATTCCTTATTCAATTTTGATATTTTTAACTATTTTTTTTTTTTTTACTTTATTTGATAATTTTTGTTAGTTTTCTATTGGTATATTTTGAAAATTTGAAACTATTGATAGATTTTGTAATATCGACTCTTATATTGTATATTTATGTGATTTACCCTTCCATTAAATTACCGATCATGCCCTTATAGAATATCAATGAATGCAGAGGGACCTATTAAACTTTTCTAAATTTAGATACTAAGAAATGATTAAATAATTTTTTAAAAAATGCGATTTAGTAAAATAAATTTAATATGCATACTTTTTAGAACCCATGTCAAATCAACATGAATCAAGTAAGAAAAATAAAATAATATATAAAATACTAATAGTAAAATTTATATTTTAAAAATATATTAATAAAATTAATTACTAAGATAAATTCATAAAGAAATATTTTCTTAGAATCTGTGTCAATTCAATGTGGATTAGTTAAAATAAAATTGAAGAAATTATCTATTAAGTCGACGTAAATACCGAATAAGAAGAAATTTTTTTGTATTAATATGTTTGGGTCCATAATTATAAGTTTCAATGTACAATATCTTGATAAAATAAAATGGTGAAAATTACTTTTTCTTTTAAATATAAATAATAGACTTGTTTTAATTTATAAATATTATAATTTAATATAAAAGAAAATGAAAATTTCAATTTTGTTGGGCCTTATGATAAGATTGAAAACATCTTCCCCTTGTTATGTATTTTGATAATTGAAAGTTTTAGAGTTTAATTGAATATCAATAGATTGTGTATATTAATTGAAAATTTAGAATTTAATTGAATACTAAAATATTGTGTATATTTTTATCCTGATATTTATTATTTTAATAAAGATATATTAATATTTTACTTTGTATAATATTGGATTTGTGCTAACACAAACCATTCTCTCTAATACAAGAGGGAGTTTCAATGCTAAAGCAGATAATAGGTCGACATGTCTGCCTGTGGTGCCTACTTCGGCCGCTTCAATCGTCATTTTGATGTATCACTCTTAATTAATTATTATAAATTATTTACGTATTAAAAAATTAATAATATTTAATAAAAACAAGTAAAATAGACATTTCTGACATGAAAGCTTCAGCTGCTTCAATTGTAATTTTATTATATCACCCCTAATTAATTATTACTAGTATAAGTCATCTAAATATTAAAAAATTAATAATATTTAATTAAAAAAAGTAAAATAGACATAAATTAACACTTGATGTTTAAATTAATCTGATGTCTTATATGAAGCCCACTTAATTTTTTTTTCCACAAATACATTTTATAGTAGTTTTGCTATATCACTTCTAATTAGTTACTATAAGTCATTTAAGGCATGTCTATTTTGCTGTTTCAATCGTGATTTTATTATATCACCCCTAATTAATTATTATGGTAATCTAAGCATTAAAAATTAACAAAATTTTATATAAAAAGGTAAAATAGAACAAAATAATATGTCTACATAAAAAAATTTGATTAACTATCGACATTATATTAGTGTCACTTAAATTGGGATGAGACAGAGGAAGACATAAAGTAACATATATTATTTGAAAACAAGATAAAAAGTATTGTAGATTACAATAATTAAGAACTTTATCTCTCTCTCTCTCTCTCTCTCTCTCTCTCTATATATATATATATATATATATATATATATATATATATATATATTTGATTAACTGTCGAAATTTTATCTATGCCACATAAATTAGGACGAGAGATTTTTCATATCTCACTTAAAAATTATATAAAAAATATTATAAATCACATAATTAACAACTTAATAAATCTAAAAGATATAAAATATTTGGCTGACTCTCGAAATTATATCAATCACTTAAATTGAAATAGAAGAGAAAATATTATAAATCACAATAATTAAAAACTTAAAATTATTTTATGATTGATTATTTAAATTCTATTTGTGTCACATAAATTTATACAAAAAATTAACATATGGTCATTGTTACCTAGTATATCTACAAAAGAAGGGATAATGAAAATGAGGGTATTTCTTTTGAGATTATGAGTTTTGAATATGGAAAATGAGAAAAGGAAAAATAAGAAAGAAAAAAATAAAATTTTGGTGGTATGTGGCATGCTGTGTGGCGCCCAATGTTTGACCATGCGGAGCTTTAAATTTTCATAGTGGATATTTTTGTTAACTTTGCTAACGACAAGAGTATATTTAGCTCCATAGTATGAATAGGGGTAAATTTTGCCAATAAACTAAAATAGAGAGATATTTTTTAACCTTTTTTCCTTAATTTAATCTCTATCTTCTCACAATGAAATGTAAACGAGAGAGATCAATTTTAGTGTAAGCCAAAAGACAAGGATGAAAAGGTGAATAAATTTGTTATCATAAACAGAATGCAAGTTAGAATTCAAAAGTTAGTTAAGTACAGTGTTGCTACAATAGTCGGGTTTCAGAATTAGTTAACTGCAGTTAGCCGAGTGTGTTAGTTGCAACTATTACAATTAGTTAGAATAGCTTGATCAACTTATATTTTCTATTAGTAGGACATGTAATCATTTAGTTACAATCATGATATGAAATAAACTCAATTCCTTCTCTCTCAATTCTCTCTCTCTTCTCCTCTTCAGAGATTGTATCCTCGAGTTAACTCCTGGGCAATTAACTCGATCATCACATGCTTGTGGTTCCTACAATCGAGTAACATTTGTTATTAGAGTAACACATCATCCTCTTTGTCCACCGTTCCTGGGATGGTAATGCCAGTATAGTAGTGTTCGACCGTGGTTAATAATGTTTAGCACAAAGCTATCGAGGCACCGGGACACCTGACTCTAAGAAGGTTACCTGGGAAAGAGCCACTTACAAAAGTAAAGTGAAAGCTATATAAAGTACTAGAACCGTTGAGGACGACGGATGTGGAGCGTGATAATTTATTATGATCCGCTACAAAAAGTCCCATATTGATACTATAAATTATTGGTGTGGATTATTTATAGCCTTAAGCTTTCCCACCTTAATATCTAGCTTTTGGGGTGTGGTTCTCCTAAGGTTGTAACAGAATTATGTACCCTGTTATTGCATTGAGGTAAGACTCTTTCTGTTCTTCGAGTTTTGAACCATGATTTAATTTGTGTTGTTTTACCTATATAATTGTTATTTGAACAAGGTAGCATTGAGGGTGAAATTTACTTTTCTATTTGTTAATTTGGCTAAATCCTTTATCATATTTTGGGATCAAATATACCCTTGTTGTTATACTTTGGGGTCAAATTAACCCCTTGACTTTGAAAAATTGGTGAAATATACCATTTGTCATATTTTGGGATCAAATTTTCCTTCGATGTCATACTTTGGGATGAAATTTATCCTCGTTGTTAAGAAACTTTTCATATGTGTCCTTCTTTTAACATAAAAAATAAATCAACGTTAAATGACTCTTTTTTAAAAAAATAAAACACACCCTAATTTAATCTATGCGATTCGACCCACAAAAAATACACAAATAAATATAACTCAACTTCAGTTCTGTTGGTCGAATTTTTTTAATGAACAAATATACTTTTCTGTCAATGTGCAACATTGATAGGTTGTTTATAAATGAACAAAATTAAAATAGAATGAGATAATGCAAATGCATGGTACTAGAGAAAATGTCTATTACAAACTCTATTCATGTTTTAGTTATACTTAAAATTTGGTATAAAATTCTATGTGCATCTAAATTCTACAATTAGTGGATAATTTTTCTAAGCAAATGACATGATGAAAGATTTGTGTAGCTCCAACCTCCCCCCTCTCCCTCTCTCTCTCTCTCTCTCTCTCTCTTTCTCTCTCTC
>NC_061119.1:138484951-138530074 GCF_002878395.1 Capsicum annuum | reverse complement strand
TTTTTTTTAATTTCTTCTTATTTATAAATTTATAAAATACTATCAAATAATGACACTAAATATCTTATAGAATATATTAAAGGTAATCAACTTTAATTCCGTTCATCATCAATGCTATTTATAACACCTCGCACTTTCGGGCTAAAGTTGAACCATCTTTCTGATGTATATAGATACGAATCCAATGGTTTATAGTTAGAAATAAGTGTGATTAATATTTTCTTAGTGTGACAACATCCTTGGAGATGAAAATACACCATAAGAATCTCCAAGATCAAAAGTTTAGTTGAGAACTTCCCTATCGATTGACTTTTAGTTAACGATTTTACTTGGGTTAATTTCCATTGACTATTTATCCTAGTATATAAAGGTTCATGTGGCCTACTATATGTAAAATTGAATCCCTTCGAGTCTTATTTTCAACGCCACCAACCATTCTTCAATCTGAGTTTGGAGTAAAAAGTTATGAGTGTTTGAATGGGGCACTGTCGAGGCTGTGCGATGGGGCATGCAACGCCCACTTAAGGTCTATGCCATAGGCAGGGCGTCAAACACCTTGGTCTGTGCGCCGCATAGCTAAGGTATGGCGGTGTTAATGCTTTATTTTTGTGTTATTTTAAGGGCAAAAAGGTCCTTTCACATCCCGTAACCATCCCTAAACATCTATTGACAAAATTAAGGTGATTATTTATGTTTTATCACTGACAAAAATACCCAGTTCATCTTCCTTAAGCACAAGAAGGGAAAACAACCTAGGATTGAGAGATTAAGCCTTAAGAGTCAAAGTTTCTCAATGTTTTCATCAATCTAAGGTACGAGGGACTATCTTAAACCTCATGGGCATATTGCAATCATTTTAACTAGTTTTAAAGGCGTGAAATTTTGTATATAAAAAGGGTTTGAAATCATTTCAAAGAATATGCATTATGAAATCATTTTGATGAGATAATTATGAAGTTCTTTCATAGTTTGAACTATATTCATGTGTTTTTAAATGTTATATGATTTCAAAGGTTAATATGAGAGCATGATTCATAAGACGTCCCTCTTCACTTGGAATTGGTTCAAATTAGCATATTGCAGGTTATTAAGTTGCATGTTCTAAAGTATGATTTAAATATTTTACCATCATTCATGAACTTGATGTGGACTATGAAATGAAGAGAGGGTGTCTTTTTGTTATATATGTACTCTTTGCGTCTAATGAAAGAATTACACATGATTTATTAAAGAGTTGTCCACTATATGTTGAAATCTTAAAACATGATATTTTGCATAAATTTTTCATGTTCTACTGGAATAAGAGTTATTATTCATTGCTTAAAACTTTTGGGTGGCCATTCATATGTTTGTTGAGTAAAAAGGGGCTATGGATATGTTATGATATGATTCGACTTGCAAGTCTAGGTATGACGATACCTATCATGAGATGCCCTTGATACAAAAGAGATAAATGTTTTGAAAGCATGAAACATGATTTTAAAGGACTAAAATTGGGCTTAAGAAGAGCTAGTTGGTTACCCGAAGAAGGCTTGAGTTCAAAAGACTTATAGCCCAAAATTGTGGTTTGGCGATATGGGTTTATTGTGTCCCAAAAATCCTTTAGTGTACATTTTATTAGCATACAATCTACAAGGATTCTCATTATTTTGCACAGGCCTATGACCAATGTTAGTTTCAAGGCAATGTGTCTCGACGCCATGAACTCCCCATGACACCTATTTTAGAGTTGAAGTTGTTTGATGTGTGGGGGATTGATTTCATGGGTCCATTCATAAGATCCTATGGAACGAGATACATTCTAGTAGTGGTTGACTATGTGTAGATATGGGTGGAGGCAGTTGTACTTCCAGACAATGAAGGTATAAACGTCACTGCCTTTTTAAAGATAAACATCTTTTCTTAATTTAGAACTTTCCGTGCAATTATTAGTGATGGTGGGTCTCACTTCTATAACTTTTTGTTCAAATCCCCCCTTTAAATATATTGTGTAAGGCATAAGGTGGCGACATCTTACCATTCCCAGACAAATGGGCAAGTGGAAGTCTCCGATAGAGAAATAAAGTCCATTTTGGAAAAGATTGTGAATGCCAACAATACTGATTGGTCTAAAAAGTTAGATGATAAATTGTGCGCCTATCGAAAAACTTATAAAATCCTTATAGGAGCATCCCCATATCAGCTTGTGTATGTCAAAGCATGCCACTTACAGGTTGAGCTTGAGCATAAGGCACTATGTGGGTTGAAATGGCTAAATTTTGAGTGGCGTGATACAACAAACTTGAGGTTGAGAAAAGTGAATGAGTTGGATGAATTCCGACTACGCTTTTTTGGGAGCTTGGCCATATACAAAGAAAAAATGAAGCTGTATTATGACAAGAATATTGAGAAAAGAATATTCAAACCTGGTGATTTGGTCATGTTATACAATTCACGACTATATTTGTTTCTTGGCAAGCTGAAATCAAGATGAATTGGATCATTCACTGTGGTTAAGGTGTTCCCATATGGTGCTAATAAGATAAATTATGATGGTGATATCCAGTTTAATGTGAACAGATAGCGAGTAAAACACAACAGGGAAAACTTGGAAGAAGTAAGAATTTGTGCAAAGATAGACCTGGCAAAGTCTGAGTAGCCAAGGGAACTGAGTTATACCGGATAGTAAATTAGGCACTTCTTGGGAGGAAACCCAAGGTACATAGATACCTAGTTCATCCCAAGTATGTTCTCACTTCCCTCTGTTTTACTTTATTTAAGAACATTTAGGACAGTGCCCAGTTTTTAGTTGGGGATGGACATACCATGCCGCCGTGGGTTTGTTGTCATGCTTCTTTTTCTGTCGGGTAAAGTATGGTTATAGAACCGGTATGTCTAGGATAAATTTGTGCCGTATTATGTTTTGTTTAATATTTTGTTGTGTTTTTGTGTGATTAGGAGATTTTTAAGTATTTAGGACAGTAGTCATATTTTGATTGATTTTTGATACCCCTCCTAAATTTTATATTTAAGAACTGTGTGGATATATGTGTAAACATTATGGATTTTGTTATAGCATTAGGATTAGGGACATGATAATCACTTGCTAACAATTACATGAATCGAATAGGTAGTAGTTGGTAATAATGGCTCTGTGCCATGTGTGTGTGAGATACTACCTTGTTCCCTTTATACCTTGAATTCAGAACTTGTCTGGTTAGTCTTGCCTAGGTTGAAGGATAGTTGGTTAGGAAAATATCATAGGTTTTTTTTTTTATTTTAGTCTTCTTTTATCCTAAATGATCTTCCACGTGTAAATTATATCCCTTGATCCCTGTATTGAGCCTTATATGCCTATTTTTCTTGTTTCACCATTCACCTTTCCATTTGTATTACAATGAACCTATTTTGTTTCTGGTCCTCCTTAGACATTGCGTACCTCAACGCAGACAAGTTAAGAGTAGCTATCATAGGGGTGCATAATGTAAAGTGGGTATGTATAAGGGTAAAATAAGAGAAAAAGTTAGTAGGACTGGGTGTGGTAGAAAAATAAAAGAAAAAGAAAGAATAAAAGACCACACCCAACTTAAATGTGCAATAAAGAATAAAAAAAAGAGAAATAAGGGTGGAGTAAAAAGGAAATTGGCGAGTAAGTGAGACCCCAAGGTTAGTGTAGTGCCAAGGAGGCTTAGTCACTTGATATATACATATGTACCATACAACCCCTAAGCCTATATTACAAGTCGAGAAAAGCCCTATAGTGATCTTTGCTTGACTGTCTGAATACTAAGGTAATGAAAATAAGGATAAGACTATGGTATTAAATGCACATTGATTGGAACTTATCTTATGAGAGTGAGTGTCTCTTGACCGTCCCTGCATTTACATGCATTATTTCATATGATTGAGTAGGACATATTTGCTGTGAGGGCACTTGAGTTATATTTCTAGCTATTTACTTATCTCGGGTAGTGTAATTTGTACATATGCTTTGTTGTCTGTTACTAATGTAATTCCATGTATTGATCCCATCGTGTCACATTGTTGTGCTTCATATTCATACATAGTTGGTTTGAAAGGTGAGATGAGAGGGGTTGTTATGTTTTAAGCTTAAAGTGTTGAAATATCCTGGGTTTTGACCCTTAGAAAATTTCTTGGTATTCCATTCTCTGGACCCAATATAACTCATGGGTACAAGCCATATGTTGGGCTATGAGTGGTATGGTCCTGTCGTATGCTGACTAGTGTTAGTTGGTGGGGATGTTTTTGGTCACTGGAATGGGTACGACTTAAGGGTATGAGTCATAAGGCTTGGTACGAGTTGTGTCAGGGACTCGTATAGTTGTCAATATTTGATCCTCTTGGTATTTCATTCTGCCAGGGATACAGGTTATGGGTACGGATTGTATGCTGTGGTTATGGCTTGGTTCGATGAGTCGTATTGGACAATATCTGATCCAAAGGTTGCGTCTTGGATATGAGTCGAGAGTACAGATTATATTAGGAGGGTATGACTCGTATGGGTCAGTCATATCCATGTGACGAGTTTTTAATAGATTTGAGTGAGGGTATTCTGGAAATTTCCCTACTTACCCTAATTAGAACCCATGAATTCTAATACACTCAGGAGGTTATTTACCCTATTATTCTATTCATTAATACTTAGAAACTATTTTAAAACACTTCATAATTCTCTCAAGAGCTTTTGGGAAAAGAAGGCTAGGGTTTCATCTTGAGGATTGCTTTGGGGCATACTTTGGTAATTTCTTTCCTTCAATTCTTCGGTATAAGGCATGATTCTCTCCCCAGTTTAATTTCAACTAAAGGCATGGTTTATATGATTGACTTTATGGTTTTACTACTTCATAATTACGGTTTCTAACTATTATTTGGGGGTTTTGATGTTAAATGCTTGGTTATGGTTTCCTATGGTTTTAATTATGCTTTTATATGCATTAATAGCGGTTTTGGACAATTGGATTGCATGGTAATGATTTAATGGTCTTTGGAATTGGTTTTGGTTATATTATGCCCCCAAGGTGTTTGATAAAATACTTATAAAAATATGTTCATTGCATTGACTTCTTTTAATGGGACTCTTGCATGATTTAAACTTAGTAAAGGAACTATACATATTTTAAATAATTTGAAAAGGCTAAAGGAAAAATGGTTATCTTTAAGGAGAACATGGAAGTCTCCCAAGTGGTTTAATATGGTATACAGAAAGGGCACTTGAAAGTCCCGTTAACCTAAATGGTTTGGCTATGGATATTACTTGCAAGTAAGGTATGGTATGACAATACCCCTAATATTGGACTTGGTTAATAAAATGGTAAATAGATTTGGTTGGTTATTTGGAAATGGTTTTAATTGGGAATTAATGGCGGGGTGTGTAGCAAAGCCGTGGAAGGTAGTGGTCTCGGGGGACCAAAACTGGAAACTCATATTTGCCGATATGAGGATTAGTCCTGGTGGATCGTGTGCATGATTTAACACTATTGAGGGATGTAATAGTCATCCTATGGGATAATTCCCTGGTCATATGGATACACGCACTGGGGCCCTTTCAACAGGGGGAGCTGAACCTATATTGCTCGTGGGTAGTTTAGGATGGCCAAGCGACATAACCTAGGTAAAGGTTTTCAATGAATTCTTAACCTGGTTCCCATTCCTGGCACTTATATATGTATGGTTGTATGCATTATGGATGGTTTTACATGGTTTTGTATCTGGCATTATTTTATCCTTATCCTAAGATTCATGCTAGCGGTCACTCGCTAACCCCATTTACTAGCGGTTGTATACCCACGCTATGCAGGAACCGATCATTCTACTCCTTCAATTTAGCATACAGATTCGGTATCAGCATTTAGACTGAAGCGGTGAGCTTCCATCCTTTCGGAAGGCATCATTTTATGTTATGGATTTCTTTAGACACTTTTATTTTATTTTGGATGTTGTTTTTAGCCATGGTTGGGGGCATGTCCCAACAAGATTTATTTACTCTTTTGGATAGAGATTTTGTGGTACTTCTAGGGGTCGGTATGGGTGGGATAGGTATTGGTGTTTGCCTTGACATCGATATTGGTGTTGAGGTTTACACCCTTGTATGATATTGGTTGTTCCGTCTTATTGCAATTTGGGATTGATTATCATATTATGTTTTGGTATTCTCTTTGGTCATGGCCTATGATTTGATTTGGTATGGTTAGGTGGTTGGTGTGGTACTGTTGGACTCGATTAGGTCGGTCATGGTTGTGACCCTATCCTCGAGTCTTAACGAGAACATTTACACTATCTTTTAATATGTTCAAAAGTCCGCCCATCAAAGGTTGGATATAGGTGGTTAGGTTGGGTAATAGGGCATAATAGGGGGCAATCCCTGGTCCTAGTTGGACTTAGGATACCCATTATGACAAGGCCCAGGGTTGGGTCGTGTCAAGTGTTAACTGACTGCCTTGAATAGCGTAGAATCTCCTAGTTAAGCATCATTTTTGTCTTGTTGTGCTTTGTTGTTCGAGGACATGCAAATGTTTTAAGTTGAGGGTGTTGATGAGCTATAGAAATATAACACTTTAGATTCTTAAAACGAGGAAAATATGCAAGTTTCTGAGGTTATTTTGTTAGATATAATGCATTTTTGGTATGTTTTGTAGGAAATCATGTTTTGGATGCTAAGTTCATGAAAAAAAATGAAAAAAGATGGTTTTGGCTACTTATTGGAGCAATTATGGATGTTCGGGATACTTTTTGGCTCTTTCGTGATCAAAACATGTTTGGGAATTGAATAAGAGCTGAAAAGATGACTCCTTACACTTACTAAGTCAACATGTGGACAACAAGTAGGACTTGTGGACTGCAAGTGGACAAAGCAAGTGCCAGAAGTCTAAAATACCAAGAGCTGACCTATAGGATTTTTGGGTCCTAGCACTTGCTCCCATTACTTGCGCCCACCCTGCAGGTCACAAGTGCTACCTGCGCCCAGGGTCAAGGCACAAATAGACTATAAGTGGCCACCAAGCCTTTTTTATCCTATTTCATTCGAGGTTGATTTTAGGGTTTCCTCATGTACTATAAATACCCTTTATGTGTTTTTTAGTAGGAGTTATACACTTTTGATATTCACAAACATATTTTGATTTCAAGATTCGATTTTGATCTTGGGATTCCCTTGTATTAACTTCAGTTGATTAATTCAGTTATGATTTTGGGTTTTTAAACTTCTTATCATTGTGATTTCATCTATGCTTTCAATTATAAACATGATTGATTTCTTCACAAGCATAAGCACTAAAAATCGATAGTTAGGCTTGTGGAAACCCTGGCAGATTGATAAAGTAAGGGAAGTGCTATTGTTGATCTGAACTAATACCCACACATTCATCGTATTATCTTTACTTTAACTGTTATCATAGCAGTTGCAAATGTTAGGATCCTGCCTAGATTATTACTACTTACTCCAAAAAAGGAGCAGTGACTAGGAAAATATAATGACAATAGTAATTTATGATTTAACCATTGATCCACGCTACTAGGTAATATCTAAGTAAGATGGTTAGCTTTCATCTAATAGCTAGAGACTCAAAAGGTAATAGTTAATAGGGATCAAGATAAGGGTTAGTAAGGCGACATCCTGAAACTCAAAAGGTAAAGGGTGGAATCTATCTGCTCATCCAAAAGACTATAGAAGATACCTAACTTATTAATTCTGCATACAAAGTATCAGGTTGGTTCACCAACGCACGATAAGCCTATGGAGTTGAGAAGCTAGAGGGAGCACAATCCTAGTGTTCACCTACGACTGATTATAACCAAAGTTGATATTAGTTACTTGCTCGAGATTACTACACAAATCCCCCCATTTACTTTTCCAATTTTTCCCGTTGACTATAATTGTAAAGAGCCACGATTCCACATGTTTCTTTAGGATTTAACCCCAACCTTTATTGTATTACTATATTTGACAGTGATCGTATCATTTTTTGAAAGAAGGTGTAGCTTGGACATCATCAACAGGCAGTCCAAACATGTTATAAATGACTTAAGGCAGCTATGGTGAAGCTTAAATAGTGAAGATAAGTGAAAATATAAGAAATTACTAAAAGGGTAATTACAATATCCACTACTAAAGGACTTTCATCCTCAATAGTCAGCAGATAGAAAAATCTCAAAAGCTTGAAGGGATAAGGTACTGAGCCAGCATTCTCCGAGCATGACTTCCCAGATAACCTCCCTGAAGAGAGAAAAATTTTAAGGGATTTTGCCACTGGTATCCCTTTTCCAACCAGCACTCCCACTTCACTTACAAATAGCTAAAACTCAACTTCAACAACTAAGTGGCCTCCAACTAAACCTAAAAGGCTAATGCATGCAAATCTGAATCACAAAACATCGATACCATCTTGATAACCACACAAATCAACAAAGGCTTTTCCAAGCCAAAAATAACCTAAGACATGTGTAATACTCTAGAAGATCCAAGGCAAGCTTCCAGTTATTCGTCACATGTTTAAAGGTCCCAAAGCAATTATTACACACTAAGTACAAGTGACATGGACATTTTAACACCCCAAGATTTTGAACATTATTTTTTCCCTTCTCGAGTTTGAAATGTTGAATTTTGAGTTGAAACATGTTTAGGAATGTTAAAAGGGTCATCCGAAAAATTTTTAGAATTTTTGAAAGAGGTTATGAGTGATTTTGGACTATGGAGGCAGTAAGCCTCTGCAATTTTAGTATGTCATGGAGGATAGTCTCTGTGATACACAGTGTGTCATAGAGGTTTGCCTCTACAATAAGAAGCGTGTCATGGAGTCTAGCCTCCATAATTGATACCGTGCCACACTGTAGTGTAAAATCGTGTAGCCTTCATTAAGGGATGAGGGGATTTTTGGTATTTTTGATCTTCCTAAACGCTCAATCTACAACTTAAAATCAAAGAGATTTCTTATTTTCCCCATTCTTCATCATTTAACGGCATTCCATATCCTCCCATTCTCAAGAACACAAAGAAATCAAAAGTTTTCTCTAAGAATTCACCCATCCAAGTCTCAATTCCAAGTTTTCTTTAAGAATTCAAGTAAAACTCAGGTATGTGGGATATACATCAATGGGTTCCTTCTACCCATTGAGTCCCAAGAATCCCGTATTTTTCAAATATAAGCCCTATTCCCTCTCTTTATAAAAATTAAATGCCAAGTATGAATTTACTACATTTTCTCTTAATAGTTTTGAATACAAACCATGACAATGTTTTTTCCTATGCGAAATATGTTCTTACATGCTTTATAATCGTATTCCCCCATATTATGTTCAATTGACACCATGTTAATTATCTATATATTAATTGAACCGTGTGAGCATGTTGTCCTCATAAGTTTAATGTCTTTCCATACTAATAAGCATAGATTTCATCAGATTAGTGAGTTATACTATGTTTTGAGTCTACGAATCATGAATTTAGTTACAGTATTATGATGATGTTATTGAATTTAATTTATTATTCAGTACTGGTGGGTTATAAACACCCGATATTTATATGTTTATGCATGTTTTCAATTTCAAACAACAAGTCAGTCAAATCATGCTTTTATCATCATATTCAGATTATCCTATTCAAGTTGAGCATTTATCAGTTATGAGTCCTGTTAACTTTAACTAGTACCAGTGTCAGTTTAGTTGTGTCTTTTAAATGTGGCAAGCTAGGCCACAAGGTCATGGATTGTCCTGTGGTTGCCCAGAAGGGAAAGGATTTTCATCATCAAGGTCAGTCTAATTTCTCATCAATTGTAGTAGGTTGCCCAACTCAGCAGGGTGTCACCATCAGTTCCACTAATGGGCAGTGTCAGAACTGACTTTATGCTCTCTAGACCCAGCAGGATCAGGAAAGTTCTTTTGATGTGGTTACGAGTACATTACAAGTCTTCCACCTTCACGTTTATGCATAGTTAAACCCAACAAATTCACTTTCTTTTGTGACTCCATATATTACTGTAGATTTTGATGTCATTCCCAACATATTAGCAGAGCCCTTCTCAGTGTCTACCCCACTGGGTAGTTCTATTATAGCCAGACAGGTACTCAGGAATTGCTCGGTCATAGTGTATCAGAAAGTAACTTCAGTTGACCTTGTAGAGTTAGAGATAACTGATTTTGATGTAATTCTCAGCATAGATTGGCTCCACTCGTGATACTCCTCAGTTGACTATAGAAAAATAATAGTCAAGTTCTAGTTTCCTAATGATCCTGTTATTGAATGGAGGGATAGTACTTCAGTTCCTATGGGTCGATTTATCTCATATCTTAAGGCAAGAAAGATGATATCCAAGGGATGTATTTACGATCTCATTCGAGTCAAGGACTCAAGTTCTAAAACTCCAAGTCTTGAGTTAGTTCCAATAGTGAATGAGTTTCTTTAAGTGTTCCTTGAAGATCTCCCAGGAGTTCTTCCTAAGAGGTATGAACCAACATGTTAGAAGCTGAAGATAAATTAATTCATATCTTAACTGATAATCTTTAACTTGGAAATCCTTAAACAACTCCTTAAACTTTAAACATAAACAATCTGACAAGCCTCTATTAATAACTAGAGAGCCACTGAGATAGACCCCAGCTGACCGAACATAATTAGAAATCACATAACTAAAACACTTCAATATTGAATAGATATCTGAGGTACTGGGTCCTCGTACTATGAGGACTCACCAAAATTCAAGATGTAGGTGATGATGACAATAGTCAATCGTGCTGCTGGAAACGAGCACTAGAACCTACGTTATAAGACAATGTAGTACATAGACATATATGTGGGTCAGTACTTCTAGAATATACTAAGTACGTCGGGGTGAATGCATAAGTAAAACAATAGCTAAATATACATATAGACTTTCAAATGATGCATACTAAGTGTTAACGACTCACCTTGAACTTGTATAAAATAAAGACTGCAAGATCATAAACATGAATAAAGAAACATAAGAATAAACTTTGTGAGACATGACAATTAGTTCTAAAAGCTTTACATTTATTCTTTATTTTAGGATATTCTTCTAACTGACATAAACCATGTGACAAACCATGGAGTCCAGTATCTTACCCATGTTAGGGAGAGATATTCTATCCTTGCCATCAGAATAAAATCATAATCTTAAGTGATCAATGAACTTCATCCATATTGAGAAAAAGCTAAACCTACAGTGGCTTGTAGTTTCTAGGAATTTAGGATACACTCATTCGCATTCCTGTCTCAATGCTAAATACTACTCCCAGAATACTTATATGCTCATACTTTAGGAAATCCACCTTAAAATAGCATAAACCAGCTATGCTTCTTCCTTCTTTAAATCATAATCAGGATGAACAAATTCGATTTTATATCTTATATTATGGTCAAAAGATCAATCTTTACTTGAAATCATATCATAAAACTTATCAATAGAGCTTGAGAGTATAACTGTTTTGTAAACTTAATACTTGTACTTAGGACTTATAATATATGCTTAAATTCTTAGAAATTCATAACAAAACTTCATGCTAAATAATCATCTTGAAATACTTCAAAAGTTCCAGTCAAGATAATAAAATTTAAATCAAAATATGGATCTTATATATCAAAGGATGAATATATGTAAATCTTGATGAACTTAAAGCCTTTAATTTCATGGTAATATGATAATTCAAGAATATGGATATTTGGGTATGACCCCTAATTCAAAATAAAGAAATTCAATCTTAAAAATCATGTATTTTGGACACAAGGATGAAAGAATAACCTTGTTCATAAACCTCACACGCCTTAAGTTTCTTGACTTGTGAAGAAAGCTTGAATCTTGAGACTTAAAGGATAAACTTGTGAGGGAACCCTAATATTGATGTTTCTTGATATTTTTGATAATGAGAGGAGGAAAACATTGGTATTTGATAGTAAAGAGTAGGGAAATAATGCCTCTTTGAGGATTATAAGTCATGGATGGGAAGTTATAAGGGAGGAAAAGACAAAAGAGAACTCAACTAAACTTCACATAAAAAGCTCACCAGTCCTTACTGGTTTACCATAAGACTCGTATGGTAGGGTATGACGTAGGTCCTCCACTCATAAGCATAGTAGACTCAAAGGGGTACAACTGATCAACATACGAGTTCCACTTATGACTAGTATCCTTTTATAAAACCTTTGACTATATATTTGTACCTTGGACAAAAGTTTAGGAAGACTTCACTGAAGAACTTATGATCTAACATTATACCATTCCTACCCTACTTGACAATTTCTAGGGTTCAAGTCATATCCTCAGGAGAAAGTTTACCCTACCACACTTTCTTGCATACGAGCTTAACATACCACTCGTATGGTTGGGTACAACTCAAGAGAAAAGTAATATGATACACAAAAACTCCCAGACATGAGGTATTATAATATCTTCCCATTGGAAATATTCATCCTCAAATGTGATGCATCTAGGATCAAGATTAGGAAAAGAATCAACACCTCCACACTAAATTTACAACCAAATTTACCACTACCACAAGTATTCAATATTCTCACAACATAAGATATGATATAGAAACACCTAAATAGACTTAAGGAGAAAAAATTTGCTGGAAATAACACTTAACCATAGGTAGGAGCTTAATTGTAGGAAAAGAGAGGAGGATACTTGGTCAGTATGTCTACTTTAGCTTCCTAAGTGGCCCTTTCAATTAATTGGATTCTCCAAAGAACTTTTACTGATGCTACCTCCTTATTCCTTAGCCTTCAGACCTGCCTATCATGTATATTAATCAAAATCTCCTCATATGACAAGTTATCTTTGACTCTAATACTCTCTAGGGAAACTAATAAGGATGTATTTTCGATACACTTTTTAAGCATTGAAATATATAACACAGGATGAACGACAACTAACTTTGATGAAAGATTCTATTCATAAGCAACCTCTCCTACACGCTTCACTATCTCATAGGGACCTATTAATTATGGGCTCAACTATCCTTTCCTTCCAAATATTATTATCCCCTTTATAGGAGACACCTTCAGGAATAACCAATTACCTACTTCAAACTTGAGCTTTCTCCTTCTTATATCAGCATACGATTTTCGATGGCTTTGTGCAGTTTTTAATCTCTCAAGAATCAACTGAACCTTTTCCATAGCTTCAAAATTAGAGTCTGGCCCAATTAAAGACACTTCACTAACCTCAAACAATCCTATAGGTGACTTACACCAATGCCCGTACAACGCTTCAAATGGAGCCATCTAAATTCTAGTATGATAACTATTATTGTAAGCAAACTCAATCAATGATAAATAGTCATCCCATCTTCCTTTAAAATATAAAACAAATGCCCTCAACATTTCTTCTAATATCTGAATTATACGCTCAGCTTGACCATCTATCTAAGGATAAAATACAGTACTAAGCTTAACCTTTGTACCAAGGCCCTCCTGAAAGACTGCCAAAATTGTAAAGTAAACTTGGTGCCTCTGTCTGAAATGATGGATAAGGGTATCCCATGATGCCTTACTAACTCGCGGACATACATCTTGGTATAATGCTCTACGGTATCCAAAGTCTTGATCGGTAGAAAATGGGTGGACTTAGTCATTCAATCAACTATATCCCAAATTGAGCCATGCTAATATCTTGTACGAGGTAACACTATGATGAAATCCATGATCACTACTTCCCACTTCTAAGTAGGGATACTAATCCCTTGCAACGTACCACCTAGTCTTTGGTGTTTAACTTTAACTTAGTAACAATTGGGAAACTTAGCCACAAACTCATCTATGTCCCTCTTAATACCATTCCACCAATAGATCTCCCATAATTTGCGGTATATCTTTGTAGTACTCGGATGAATGTAATACCTCAAACCATAAGCTTTAGCTAGTATCCTTTCCCTAAACCCATGTACATTCAGAATACAAAGTCTACCTTGATAACAAAGTATACCATTTCCCTCTTGAGAGAAAACCTCAACCTTCTGCTGCTGAACTATGTCTAATATCTGGCTAATTATGGGATCATTTCACTGTTTCTTCTTTAATTCCACCACCAAAGATGATTTTGAACCATTCTGAACTACCACTACTCCTTATCAGTGTTGAGCAAATAGACTCCCAAACAAGCTTACCTATGCACTTCTTTAGCCAACTCTCGTTCTTCCTTCTCTACATGAGACACACTACCCATTGACAACCTACTTAGCGTGTATGCCACTACATCGGCCTTACCTAGATAATAAAGAACATTTGTGTCATAGTCTTTCAACAATTCTAACCACCTTCTCTAACAAAGATTCAACTTCTTTTGAGAAAATACATACTAAAGACTCTTATGGTCAATGAAAACATCTACATGCACACCATAAAGGTAATGAATCTAGATTTTCAAGGCAAATACTACCGCATCTAACTCTAAGTCATGTGTTGGGTAATTCTTTTCATGATCCTTAATTCTGTTTAGGAATATTAAAAAAGTCATCTGGGAGAGTTTTGGAATTTTCAAAAGAGGTTCAGAGTGATTTTGTACCACGAAGGTAGTAAGCCTCTACGATTTTAGTGTGTCTCATCAGTTGGAAATAACCAAACTAATATAGGCATCTGTTGCAATAGATAACCCTTCCATTGCAATAGATTTATGATCTATCAGAATAACTCTATGCAGTAGCAACAACTATTTTGATTTCTTTCAACAAATAAATCACTTGTACGACAAATGCATCATCTATATGAAGATATCAAAATAGGTCTTTAAAAGGTTTAATTTCTTCCAATAATGAGTCACCTATTACAACAAATGGGTTATCCATTAGAAGAGATCAAAATAAATGTTCATGTGATTTGATTTCTTCTAATAGATGACCCATATATTGCAACAGATGGGTCATCAGTTGGAAGAACTCAATCTAGTAGCTAGAACTATTTTGATTTCTTCCAACAGATGGATCACCTATTGCAATGGATGGGTCATCTGTTGGAATTATTATTATACTTTGTTATATTTATTTAATTTCCTATTGTCTTTTTTTAATTGATGCATAAATTAATTATTGGACCATGAATAAAAATATATTTGATATAATAAATAAAATACATTACCAACAATGATTTAAAATTATCAATTTCATAACTAAAGCAACAACAAGACTATTTACCATTATAATAATTAAAGTGCATTTCGATCCGGGCATGTAGTTCTTCTTTGGCCAACCGTCTAACATATGGAGAACTTATTTTTCTTGTTGAAAATTATTCTCGGACTTCACACCCCCTCTTCACTTGCCTTCTTCCTAGTTTAATTGGGTCAACATATGAAGGAGGTATTTCTCTCAAATTAATCTCTACGGGAACAATCCAAGAATTTTTTGGAGGCACCAAATCAAAATCTTCACAATATGCCATTATGTATTTTTCCATAGAATAATATGAAGATGAGTACTCATAAATTTTATTTGCAAATTGTGCATCATATTGGGCTCGGATCGTTGCCATCACATGTGAATAAGGTATTTTGTCCAAGTTAAAAACTCTACATGTATAAGTTCTTCTTTGAAGATTGACCATGGTAACATCACCATAACCGTTGATACTGAACTTGTAATTGGCTATTTGATGGGCCAATAACTTATTCCCTGAATTGATGTACTTTGATATTTGTTTTTTCATTGAAGGAACAAGTTTGTTTGGTGAATTTACAAACTCCATATTCCTCTCATGAAATAATTTTGCAATCCTCAAGTTTGTTTCATCAATTAGAGCGACAATGGGAAATTATCTTTCAATGTCAAACATTGCATTCATCGATTCAGCTATGTTTAATGTCATAATATTATAACTATATAAAAAAATCACTTAGTATGACATAGTATTACAATAAACTCAAACAAGATATTAAATTTAAAATTATGCACCTATTTTCTAGACAAAATGCCTGGCTCTATCTATTGAATATAACACATTCGAGATTTTCTGCTGCCTTAGGTATCATATCCCTTATTTTGATTGAAATGGTCAAAGAACTCAACTCTATAACATGATTTAGTTTCTTTATAAAAATGAGACATGACCTTTGAATTATGATAGTTGTTTTGAATATTTTCCCCAAGGTGCCTCATGCAACAACCATAGTGAGATAAAGGGTAGACAATTGAAATCAACTTTCGAATACCTAGATACCTATTAGAAATTATACATAACTCATCGGTATCATCTACATAGCTTCTCATTTATTCAAAAAGTATTGATATGAGGCATCACATTCCTTGTCCACTACTAAAAGCCATAGAAAAGGTGTGATTCTCTGATTTTGTGTCATTGCTGATAACAAAACTCCTTTATACTTGCTCCTCAAGATTGTCTCATTAATGGCTATGAATTTTATCATTTGTTGAAAACCAAGAATCCAAGCTGCATAGGCAGCAAAAAAGTACCTGAACCTTTCATTTTCATCAACATGCAATGGTGTTTCACTTTCTGAATTTGTGGAATTAAGGTTATAGTAGTACGCTTCAAGCACTGCATATCCATGCTCATGTGTTTCCCTAAACAAAGACTTTGTAATCTCCATGCCCTTGTAAATATTATGATAACTCACCTTATAAACTAATTCTATACGAAGTTATTTAGCTATATCTTTTGTAGACGGGCCTTTTCCATTGGGGAATCTATTTTTAAAGTATTTAGCAATGATCTTTGCCGTGGCCTGCAAATTATGGTTTGAAATATGCTTTGAACCATATGTGTGATACTTTTCATAAGTTCTAATGCATAATCTGTCAGAAATTATGAATTTTACAACCCTAAACCACCACTTACACTCCGAGTGTGCACATCTAAAATAATACACACTATGCAAATTAATCACCTTTTCTAGTCTAAAATATTTTTCAAGCAAGCAATATGCAATGAAGTGATTAGTTCTTCCTTTTTATTGAATGTGATTCCCTAGTAAAATATTGTTCATCATCTTAAAGATTGTCGTACTGTGTTGATTGAGAACTGCACACTATATTGCTTGCAACAGTGGGCACAGGTGTTTGATCCTTCTTTACCTTGACTTTTATCTTCACTATCATCATTATCTGAAATATTCATGTCCACATCATCCAATTTATCATTAAACATATCTTGTTGTTCTTATTCTATATTTTGATTATTAGGTTTTAAACTAAGTACACCCCTGATTATCAGGTTTTAAACTAAGTACACCCCTAAAATTGGCCTAGCTACATCACTCAGATAAGCATGGAAATGAGCCTACTCAATTATCTTAAAAGGTAGGACCCTCTGATTTTCAAAAAAGTTGTGCATGTAACTGAGATCAAGATATTTCGATTGATAATTGAGTCCACAATAGCTGTTGATTAAGTTCACAAAATTATCATACAAAATATCTCTTTGGACTGTTATCTCTATGGTCTCTAATACTTCACTAGCCTTCCAATACCAAAGATATCGATTGTTCATCTTAATCCATTCACATGACAATCAACCCCTATTGTTATTGATTCCTCCATTAATGGTACCTAAGAAATTTGTTTAAAATATTGATAATGATATTATAGTAAAATTAATAATGATAGTATAGTATATACAAAAAAATATTATATGAACTATTATTATCAATGTCCCTACAGATGAGTTATCTGTTGAAAAAATGTCTAATCTGTTGGATTCAGCTTCAAATTTTGTCCCAGTACTGTAACATAAATTCCAACAGATGAGTCATCTATTGTAATAGATTACTCATTTGTTTCAACAAATGAGTCATTTGTGTTGCAACAAATGTCTAGTCTATTGGATTCAACTTTAGGTTCTATCTTAGTGTTGTAACATGAATCTAATAGATGAGTCATCTGTTGCAGTAGATCATTCATCTGGTGAAATAGATTTTTCATCTATTTCAACAAATGACTCATCTATTGGAATTCAAATTCAGGTTTAATCTTAGTGCTATAACATGAATCCAATAGATGAATTATTTATTGCAATAGGTGAGTCATCTCATCTATTGGACTCAGTTTTTGATTCTATCTAATGTTGAATCCAATAGATTACTCACCTATTGCAATAGATGATTCATCTATTGGATTTATGTTACAAAAATGTGATAGAAGCTAAAGCTAAATTCCAACACATGAGTTATCTATTGTAATAGATGAGTCACTATTGTAACAGATAACAAATCTATTACAACATATGACTGATTTGCTATAATAAATGTGTCATTTATCGAATTTAGCTTTTGGTTCTATCTTTGTGCTATAAAATGAATCTAGTAGATGAGTCATCTTTTTCAACAAATAACTGATTTGTTGGAATTTAGCTTCAGGTTCTATCCAGTGCTATACATGAATACAATAGATAAATCATCTATTGGATTCAACTTCAAGTTCTATCCAGTGTTGAATCCAACAGATGAGTCACCTATTGCAATAGATGACTCATCTGTTGGATTCATGTAACATAACAAATAGCTAAGTCTAACAGGTAGGTCATCTTTTACAATAGATGACCTACTTCTTGAAACTACTTAAATATAATGGAAACTATCTAACATATGTTATAAATGCATACAACAACTGTTAGATAATCAGTATTGTTGAAAAAACAACAATAGCAGATATACCTGGATGAGAAATTGGACTAAGAATCATAATTTTACTTATAAATCACCTATGAAGTAATGCCCAGTGATATATGAACCAAATTTGACCTAAAAATTTTGTCCAATAGCAGTAGTAGCTGCAACAACAACAATGGTACAAGAAATGAAGAAGAAGAAGAATAAAATGATAATGAACAAGAAAAGATAATAATGAAAAATAAGATGATGATAATGAAGAATAAGAAGAAGAAAAAAACAACAACAATCCAAACGAAAAGAGAGAAAATAAGAGCAGCAACCGTGGTCCTGCATTTTCCCCTCCATTTGTAATTAGTTTTATATTAGGTCAAAGTCTAGAATAAAAATCTTGAGTGCAATATTCTCAACTTTCTTAATCCATCATTTAATAATTGTCACCCATACTCAATAATTAAGACTTGAGTCACCTACACAAAATTGTAAAGATTTTTGATCACTCTTAATTCATTCTCCCATGAGTCTAATTGAAAGACGGTATATATATGGGTATCTAACAAGCTGGACTGGCACGTAAAATTTAGGTTGTGGCTTAGTGTATTTCCTTCTAGATAGATTCAAAAATATGACTCTATCCATCCCTTTTATCTTGAATTCAGTTATAAAAATGGATGTCATGTGCTATATATGTGTGAATGTCATTTATGATAAATAATAGTTAGTAACCAAATTGAACTTGAACACCCAGAATTATTTATTTAAATTGGATTTGAATATCAAAGCCAGTTGTTCAAATTTGATTTGAACACCAAAATTTGTTGGTCAAATTGTCAACTTGATGTCAAGCTTAATAAGTTAGGAAGCAAGTTTGTTGTTTTATAATAGCCACCTTTTGTACATTTATATATATGACAAGCTTAACAAGCTTAGGGAGAAACTTTGGTGGTTTATAAATAGCTACCTAGCCGCCTTTTGTACACACACACACACACACACATATATATACATATGCCAAGCTTAACAAGCTTAGGGAGCAATTTTGGTGGTTTATAAATAGCCACCATTTTATATATTTTTATATATAGACCCAAGTAGTAAACAAAAGTACTACTAAAATTCTCTATAGTTGTTTCCTTTTTTTAAGCTTGATATTGATATTTTGTCCTTATTTTAAAACACGTTGTCAGCATGAGACTCTATCGTATCAAAAATTTGAAGGCTAAAAAAAGAAAATTGAATTGGAAGGTGGAGAAGGCAAGACCACAAGAACTATGCGGATCGTCACAATTTGGATTTCATCTTTCTACTATTTATGATAAGTATATTATTGGCTCACGTTCTTTAAGTTTGAAAAGAGTGATAATCACAAAGTGGTGATAAAATTTATAAATATGAATCTGGGCATTGCAAAGGACAAAACCTTTTGTTACATTATATGTACACCTCGATTTGCACATGACGGAGAAATATTTTGAAAGAGATTCTAGGTTATCATAATTTGATAGGCTTAAGGCGCGACTATATTTTATTCCTGGGGACTGAGACTTTTGATTGTTAAAGCTACAGATCCATTCCATGGGGTGAATATGATAGGAGTAATACATCCAGAATATGTAGAATAATTGAGAAGAAATATTATGAAAATACTTCAAAATAGTAAATCAAATATTTATTCATTTTATAGTAAATCTGAAATTTTCTTAACCAAAAAAAAAAAATTCTGAAATTTACTAAGTAAAAATCATATGTCATGCTACACTTGAAATTTACTAGTACAAATAAGTTCATTAGTGGGCATGAGCAATTTTTCCACCCTGAAGATTTATATTGAAGAAATAGAAAGTTCTTCACAAATTCTCTTGTGCTGTTTGTTCTCACAATAAAATCATAGTACCAGTTAAGGTCGGGATTGTATTTTCTAAATTTTTGATACATATAAAAAGGTGAATATGGGTCTGTTTGTTTTTCATGTTGACATATTACTATTATAGAGTTTAATAGATACAGTTATGAGATAGTGCACTCGTACCTAGATCTACAACGAAAAGTCACAATACAGATAAATAGGTCCACTTATACTCAGTAGGTATTATAGGTCGTCTGAGCAAAGTACAAAATAAGGTGTATAAATACACACTATGAGCATGTCACCTGCAAGAAGAAAATATCTCAATGGTAGCTCACACCGCCTCCTCTAACAGTTCTAAGTATAACACATAAGCAAGAAATAGGTACATAAAAGAATCAGAATAGTCATGCATTAGGTAAAATAGAGAAACACAATATTGAAGATGCATAATGAATAAAATGCAATGCGGATGATAATAATAATGATATGATATAATCAAGGCAATCACATAACCTCCGTATACACCTACCGAGTATCATGCTTCCAGGTAGGACCCATTGGGGGTTCGCAACCTATATACAATCTCAATACTCAATTCCAGTTTCAATATCCATATCTCCTCTTCGACTCGTGGGCTACAATGAAGAGTTTTGTAAAAATTTCTCCTTTTTGTCAAAAATCAGTATTTCCGCCTGGTACCAATATCTCATGAATGCATGTATGATATGGGGATGTAATGCTTACAACCAAACCAGTATGAAGGTTCCAAATCCAGTAAATATACATGAGCATGTGAGTTCAAAATCCACTCAATATATCAAACATCCATGGTTCAATATAAGCCATGTACCATGTAGAGCAAAATATGTGACTAGGACATTATTGATATCACATTAACACCAACTAGGAGTTTCTATCATTAAGAAAGCAACTAAAGGTATACACAAGGCCAACAATACCAGATAAGGCCACCACATGGGACCACATAAAAAATATCTTCTCAAATTACCAATAATAACAATGTAAGCCCTACACGGGCACAAATCAGTAAAAACATTATTTTCATGACTATTAGCCATATCCATAGCATACTTTTTATACAAATATTACCCACCCAACCCAGTCTGAAAAAATTTAAGCCATAACCTATATTGTGATGCTGAAATCCAAGACATAAACCCTTCACATGGAGCTTTTCCCTCTCGAACGGCCCCAAAATCAGCTAAAATATACAAATATAGAATCTATGCGTCATTAGAAAGACAATGATATCCTTATTACCTTTTTAAAAATTGAGATCAAAACGGACCCCCAAAATGAGTTTCTGAGAAGAAATGATAAAATTAGATTTTTTGATCATTAACACATTACCCATGATTGCAGGAAGACATAGAAGAATACCCAAGTAAAAATGGGTTAAATTGAAGAAAAAACAATTTTAGGCGTTCGATCCAAAATCCCTTAATTTCACTTTTGAAATTATATTTTAACAATTTTTAGATGACAAGAATCAACATAAAATAGTTTAAATAGTGATTTGGAGCTTAGCCAAGTTAGAAAATAGAAGAAATCATCCAAAAACCTCTTCACCCGAAGCTCAAAATCTCAAAAAGGAATAAAAATGAGAAAAAAAATCTTTTATACTTTATCAGGTGTGACCTCTTAAACGACCACTTGTCACCACTAAAGCGGCTGTGCTGCACAGTCTACTTAAGTGGAAAAGGGGAGGATTAGACGACCTCTACTTAAGAGGACAGGGCTTTGCTTTCACGCCCTTAAATTGTAAGCTAAATTGCTTAAGAGACTAGTTGGCCACTTAAGTAACCTCTGCTAAAGCGACCAAAGTGTAACTTTAGTGGTTGCAATAACTTGGGGGGGAGGGTACACTAGCTGGGACTTGGAAGATTTCAAAGTCTCCACCGACACTTCGAGATTCATTCGGAATCCTGAGAATCCAAATGAACTATGCTACCCTATTAAATTTGACGTCCGAACTCAACGCTGACATCAATTTTTTGAAAAGATATTGTTTTCACAAAATAGACTCATGAGGCCTAATTTTATAATTTTCCAAATAGAGGATCGAAATGAGATTTAAAAACCATAAAATCAGACCAACCACACTACCAACCCAAAATTAATGTTCCAGATATGCTAGTGCAGTGCATTTTCCATCCGACATAGATCAATAAATGTTGACCAAAGTTAACTAGAAAGCCTTTTTAACCATCAAAAACCACAAACTCTAACGAATCACACGATAATGCATTGAGAATCATGACAACCATCCCCATACCCTATAAACATCACGTAGCAACCATGGGGAGGATTAAAATTGTCAAAACTCATAAAAGGAGAAATTCACAGAATCAAGCCCTTACAATATCCACCACTAATAGTCTAGTTTATCCTCAAACTAAAGGCAAAGAAAATACCTAAATCAATGAAAAGCTAGGGATAATTACTATGTATGTTGAATTTAACCTCCCAAGTAGCCTCATCTATAGAATGGTGTCTCCACTAGACCTTAACCACAAAAATGTCTTTAAAGCGTAAATATCCCAAGCTAAGATGGAGAGTAGGTCCTTAACAAAGGTCAATCTCTCATCGAAATGCACTGAGTTGCAACGAATGACATGAGATACATCCAAAATATAACACTGTAGCATGGATACATGAAAAATTAGGTGAATAGTTTATAAATCATGGGGCAATGCTAACTTATACGCTACATCCCCAATAGTCTAAAGAATCTCAAATGGCCTAATATACCTGGGGTTAAGCTTGACCCTCTTCGAAAACCTCATCACTTCCTTCATGGGAAAAATATGAAGGAAGACTTGATCTCCAATACTCAATGTCAAGGCACGAAGTCTATCATCCATATAACACTTTTGTCTACTCTTAGAGACTTGAAGCCTATCCCAAATGACCCAAACTCTATCCAGAGACTCCCAAAGAAAGTGTGTACCTCAGGGTATAATCTCAAAACCTCAAATCAATTAATTGGAGAGTGACAATGCCTGCCATATAAAGCCTCAAAAGGTGCCATCTCAATTTTGGAGTGATAGCTATTATTATACACAAACTCCATCAAGGCTAAACATTACTCATACTGAAATCCAAAGTTTATAATACAAGTGTGGTGCATGTCCTACAAACCCTGAATAGACCACTCCAACTGAACATTGGTCTAGGGTGAAAAGTTATGCTAAGATCACCCCGAGTACCCAACTATGCCTAAAATACCTTCTAGATGTAAGAAGTGAAGACTAAACCTCTATATGAGATAATAAACACTAGTACCCTATGAAGATGAACTATATATGAACATAGATACGGGCCAACCTCCCAGCACTAAAGAAAACCTGAATAAGGATGAAATAAAAAGATTTGGTCAATTGATCCAAGATAACCCAAGAATTGTCAGAACTAAAAGAAGTATGAGGTAACATAGTCTTGAAATTCATAGTGACCAGTCTCATTTCCTCTCGAGAATGGGCAACATCTGAAGAAAACCACTAGGACTATAATGCATGGCCTTCACCTACTAGCAACATAGGCAATGAGCTAAAAAGTCTGCTCCATTCTTTCTTATACCACCCTACTGGTAGTGCTGTCTTAAATTAGGATACATATTAGTCACTCCCGAATAAATGTAGTACTTAGAACAATGAGCCTCCTCCAAAATCAAGCTCACCCAATCACCACTCTAGGCATATAAACTCGGCTCCCGATCATCAAAACACTATCGGAGTTAAGTGAGGCTTCTTTAGCCTCACCGCTAAACACATTATCCTGCACTCTCCACCCAACATCATCTAAACTAATAAGCTCGAATCTACCCTATTAAAGAAAATTTAGCCTCCATAAATTCCAAAATAAACCTAGGTGTTGAAATATCAAACCTAACCATTTGGTTAGACAAAGACTGAACTCCAACACCAAAGGCCTCTCTTGGGCCAAAAGATGTGCTACCCATGCTAGTTGACTGCTAGCTCAAGGCATTCATATCCATATTAGCCTTGCCCAGATGATAGAGAATATCAAATCATAATACTTAATCAACTCAAGCTAACGACATAGCCTCATATTAATATTGCGCTAGGTGAAGAAATACTGAAGGCTAAGATAATCTGAGAAAAGCTCACAACAGACTCTATATAAGTAGTGCCTCCACACAAAACAAATACAACTGGGTATAACTCCAAATCATGGGTAGGGTAATTCCTCTCATAGGGATTTAACTAAGAGAAGCATATACAATCACCTTACCCTCCTGCATTAACACAATACCTGAACATACACTAGATGTATCATAAAAGATAGGAAAAACCATACCCTCCTTGGTCAATGTCAAGGTAGGAGCTGATGTCAATAAATCCTTGAGCTTTTAAAAGCTTGATTCTTAAGCAATGAACCATTGAAAGGAAATACTCTTCTTAGTCAACTTGGTCAAATGATCTATAATAGATGAAAAATCCTCTACAATGTGCTGATAGTAGCCTACTAAACCAATAAAACTATGAATCTCGGTGGGAGAAGTAGGCCTAGCCCAATCAAGAACTGCTTCAATCTTATCCAGTTCGACCATGGTACCATCTTTGGTTATAATATAACGCTGGAAAGAGATAGACTCCAACCAAAATGCGCACCTGGAGAACTTAGCATACAACATCTTATCTCCTAATCTCTGAAGTACAATCCTTAATGCTCCTCATGGTAGACCTTACACTTAGACTAAACTAAGATATCATCTATAAATACAATAACAAAAAAGTTAAGATACGATTGAAACACCTAATTCATCAACTCCATGAAAGTGGTTGGGGCATTGGTCAACCAAAAGGACATGACCAAGAACTCATAATAACCGTACCTAGTTTGGAAGGTTTTCTTAAAAATATCCACAACACTAATCCTAAACTAGTGATACACTGACCTCAAATCAATTTTTAAAAACACAGAAGCACCTGAAGATGATCAAACAAATCATTAATATGGGGAAGATTATACTTACTCTTAACTATTATGTTGTTCAGCTGCTGATGATCAATACACATATATATGGACCCATTCTTTTTTCTTCACAAATAGGATAGGGACACCCGAAGGTGATACACTAGGTTAGATAAATCCCTTATCCAATAACTCATACAAATGATCTTCAACTCCGTCAACTCCTCCAAGGCCATCCAATAAAGAGGAATAAAAATCTTGACTCAACATTAATAGTAAATTCAATATCATGATCTGAAGGCATACCGAGGAAATCCATAAAAAAGACATCCATAAACTCATAGACAATATGAATAAAATACAATAGAGATGGGAAACAACACTAGTATTATGAATATGGTCTAAGTAAGACAAACAATCTCTCTCTACCAAGTAATGAGCTTGAAAAAAAGATTTAATTATCTTGGGACTCGAATAAAGAGTACCCTTTGAAGCTATCCTTGGTACACCCGGTGAAGCGTAAGTCATGGTCTTAGCATATTAGTCTAGAACAATATAATATGGAGATAAACAATCAATAACTAAGATGACATTAAATCTTCCATATCTAGGAAAATTAGATATGCCCAAGTCTCACGACTCATAAAAGTCACTACACAAGATTGGTGTACCCGATCCACCACTAAAGAGTCTCATACAGGTGTAGATACACGGATAGGCATTGGAAAAGGCTCACTAGTAGAATCAAGACCTAAAGAAAAATATACAGATGCATAGGATAAAGTCGATCCCAAATTAAACAACATAAATACAGATCTAAAACAAGCAGGGATGATACTTATGATAACAACATTAGAACCCTCTACCTCAGGTTTGAGAGGTATAGTATAGCACTCCAACGTCTATGACCATATTAAGTAGACCCACGACCACCACCACAGGTTCCAGTACCTTTTCCTTGTAGACCTATAGTAGCACATATACCACCTTGAGGATCATCTCTAACTATTGATATAGAAGTAGGCCTAAAAACATAATAAGGGAAATCCTTGGTCACATGGATAAAATCATCATATACATAACAATCTCTATGGCCCAGCTCAATCTGAAGAGGAATGACTGAGCTAGAATGACCAACTTAGGATGATGCTCAGCTACCCATAGCTACTAAATTAGATGACCTACTACTTGAACCATGTAAGGCTGCCTGCAGTAGTCCACTATGGTACCAACGAGAACCTTTAAAATCTCTACCTCGAGGAGTGTGAACACTAAACTCTCCCTAATAGAACACCCTCTTGGCACATCTTTGAGATACTTAAAGGATAGACCTGGTCATCTTAGTGTGATACACTTTACTTAGAAATGATGCTCCTAACAAAACCATTTGGGGATTAGCCAACTGAAGTAAAATATCCAATCCTTTCAAGAACTTTTGAATCTTCTCATACAGTGGCAATACTGGCAATAAAATATTTAGACAAGGCATAAAAGTGTGCCTCATACTCGACAACAATCATGAGGCCCTACTTCAGGTGGTCAAACCTGTATCTCATCTAATCTTTCAAACTAAATGGCACAAACCTGTCTAAAAAGGCCTTAGCAAACTAATCCCAAGTCATCTCTAGTGAACCAAGAGGTCTACAACTAATAATTAACCTTCAACAATCTCTAGATATATCTCTCAGCTGGTAGTTAGTGTAAGCAACTCTATACAACTTAAGCAATCCAATGTTATACAACTTCTCCCAGCAATCAATCAAGAAATCATAAGCATCTTCGTCCATAACACCATTAAACTTGGGTGAAACCAAATGAGTAAATCACTTAAAATTTTTTGATCCTCGGAAGAGAAAAAAAGTCTCAAAATAGCATGAGGTATAATAAATTTGGTAGGTTATGATCCAACCTAAGGAGGTAACATAGATGAAATCTGAACCCATGGACTGGGAATACCATACTTAGATGCTGACATAGAAGGAGGAATAATATTCAAAGCTTGTGGAATACCATAAGTAAATGTTGGTACCGATAAAGGAACCACACTTTGAATCAGAGGAACACCATAAGCAGGTTGTGGCATAGATGAAGGTGTAACACAAGAGCTGAAGAAATACCAGGTGCACTAAAAGGAACACCATCCAAATGAGTTAAGAAATGAATTAATAAACCCTCCAACACTGGAGTGGAAGAACTATGTGCAACCTGAATGAGCCCATATCGCTAGCATGCTTAACCTTAGACTTAGGAGAGATCCCCTAGTACTGATTCTAAAAGAAAAAGTTCCTTGTGCCCATTGTTGATAGCTAATTTTTGCCCTCGATGACTAAATTTAATCCTGAGTTTCTTGAATTCTCAATAAAATTAAAATATTCATTTCATTCGAATAAATATGCTCTAAAATTCTTATTTGGGTTAATTTTAATAATGATTATACATTTTGCATTTACAAATATGAGATTGTAAAAATTTGGTTACTTAAATGAACATTTTTATCAAAATTGGACTATTATCAAGTATTATCTTGAAGATTATTTTGAATGGTTAATCTCTTGATTTAAATATAGTTTGATCTCAAAAATAATTTATTTGGAAAAATATTTATTTAGTTTTATTAAATCATGAAGCTCGAGATTAAATGAAGTATTAATTCGTATCGAATTTTAATTTTATTTGGTCAATCTATTAGCTATCGCCATAATTGAAATCAAATTGGCCACAATTACAATGCAATTGTCCAAATTCTGAAAATTCCTACAAAATCCTAAATCTCTAGTTCCACCTCAACCTTGTCCTATTTCCTTTTTGAAATTTAGAATTTGTACTAGATTGTACAGTTCCCCCTCAACCTTGTCCTTTTTTCATTTTGAAATTCAAAACTTTTAATAGATTGTACAATTTCCCCTCAACATTGTCCTTTTTTTCATTTTTAAAAATCAAAATTTGTACTAGATTGTACAATTCCCCCTCAACCTTGTCCTTTTTCTATTTTTGAAATTTAAATTTGTATTAGATTGTACAATTCCACCTCACCTTATCCTCCAACAAACCTTTTCCTCAATTTCAAATTCCCAAAAACCTCTAAATTCTTTCTCCCACAGTGGATTAAAATAATTGAATCTCCATCCTTTTATATAAATACTACAACCATTTTGGTAGAAAAACAAGTCTCAAGGATTCAAAAAAACTTTTGAGCAAAGAGTTAAAATTTTCATTTACTAAAAGTTTTCAAGTGGTAGTCTAATCAGGATTCTCAAAAGATTGTTCTTCGGTGGTGATCAAGACTCTGAAGAATTCTTGAAGTCCCATTTTTCTACTCTAAAAAAGGTAAACAAACCTTTCCTCTTTAGTTTTGTTATCGTTTTTTTCTTCATCTTTTTGTTCGTAGTTTTGTAGTAGTAATTTTGTTTTCTAGAATTGTTTGTTGTAGATGACCTTGAAGGTCATAGGATGTTGTGATATCACTATTATGGCTATTTTTATGTTCATTGTGTAAAATTATCTAGCAATAGATGAATGTGTTTCTTTGACTTTTTTTTTTATCATTATGATTAGATGGATAAAGTTTTGACCTTTAGTTGATTAATTATATACTCATGTCTTGTTTAAATTCGTTATTGATGGATATGTTTTATTTTAGCATGTAAAGTTATTTTCTTTATGTCAAAAAGAATATTCACTATTTTTTCTTTCGCCTTAATAAATTAGATGGATAAAGTTTCAATCTTTGCTTGATTAAAATATGTACTTATGTCTTGTTTAAATAATTATTGATGGATATGTTTGCTTTTAGCATGTAAAGTTGTTTCCTTTATGTTGAAAAAAGAATATTTACTATTGTTTATTTTGACTTAATAAATTAGATGGATAAAATTTTAATCTTTGCTTAATTAAAATATGTACTCTTCCAATGTTTAAATTCGTTATAGGTTGATATGCTCGCTTTTAGCATGTAAAGTTGTTTTCTTATGTCAAAAATGTATAGTTACTATCGTTAAGGGTCTTGAAATTATTTCTCAATTTGAAGTAGTGATTTACTTGTATCTAGAGATTTGGCATTATTTTTGAAAAGCATATCATAGTGTGCAATGTTTGTGGCCTAGAGATTTGCAAAATCACCGCTTAAGATTGAAGATGACCACTTTGGCATACACATGATAGTTGTCTCATTCACATGAAAAATTTATAATTTAAGTGCTACTTTTAAGATCTAACTCCTTTATCGATCCTTGATTCTTTTGATTAAAGAGTTATTTTTCTCTATGATTATATTTCATGATGAAATGCTAAGTTCTTTTGATATATGTTTGCAGTCGCGATTTACTCATTTTCGTGGTTAAAACTGTCTTTGATTTTCTCTTGTTTAGATTGAAAATTTGTTAAAATTTTAGATTTTGTTGAAATGGTGTAGAACAAAAATAGGAGTTGGCATAATTGGACACTTTCTCTTAGAATTAATCTTTATTTTTCCTATCTTGTCTTTGAATGTATTTTCAAACATATATAATATATGCTATTTGCTTCACCTTGCTTATTGATTTATTGCTTGAATTATTTTTGTGAATTTAGATGTCCTATTGTTATTCATGTGCTACCATGAAATTTCTCTTCAAATCTTCTTATTGACTCCATTAGGTATTGAAAAGTGCTGTTGTATTAGTACGTTTTGTATTTCCTATTTGAGATGTCACATAAAGATTTTCTCATATTAGCTCATTCCCCTTTTTTTCATAAATAAAAGCATGCCTTAGACTATATCATATCATAGTATTTAGGGCAAATATGTGTCAATCTATATAGAATATGTACCTAAATTTTAAGCAACTATGCTTGTGGATCAATGTCTTCTTTTTTTGATGATATTGTGCTTTCAATTTTGTAAGATTGTTTAATAGGTTAATTTCCTTTTCGTTGGATAATTTGATTTATTTTTGATATCCTAGTATACTATTTCTTTATTATTGAGAATACTATTTTTCAACTTACCATTTATCTATCAAGTGTAGAAGTTTTGATCATGTATTAACCCAAAGTCGATTATATGGCGTGCAGGTGCAAGAAGATAGAATAAGAAGGAAATGGGTCAAAACCCATTGATGCGGTTGCTAAGAGACTTGAAAAGTCTCGATCTTTATTATTGTATTATTCTTTCTTTATTTATTTATATTTTTGTTCATTCATTTGGGCATCAAAGCCAAAGTCTTAATTTAATACAGGTGAAGCAGATTTTGGGCCTCAACGGTCCAAAAACTAGCTTAGGACAGGTTATGGGCCAAAAGTCCAACTATTTAGATTAGGACAAGTAAAGATGAGCCAAAAACACAAATTAGCTTAGTATAGGGTTTATGGATTTGAGTCTAATGGCCGAAGTCATTTAGTTTCCCCCTTTTTCCTTTATATACTAATTGGTCTTAGTTTTCTTAAATCTGTGCAATTAAACTGTTGCATTTCTTGGCATACTTCCCATTTAAAATATATATACTTTTTTGGGATTTCGTGGATGTCCCGCCCCTATTGTTCAATTCTAAATAAAGTGTTAGAAATACAATAGTATATTAACACGATAGGCATTCAATGGCTATTTTATTTTCAAACCCAAGTTGTCCACTTCAGAACCTTTTTGAAGCCTACTCTAGATACCTAGGATAGATGTCACGATCTGAGGCTACCCCCAAGTCAAGACAACGGTGCTTACAACTACAAGTGACCACAAGCTAACAAATGAACAGGTACTTGCAGTAAGCACTGAGTAAAATAGCAATAAAACACATGTGCGAAAGATAAAATAATAAGATACTGCAAATCTGAATTCTGGAATATGCAATAATGACAAGCCTGAAATATTTGATAAAATACTGGAAACTAAATCATCTGTCTAAAAACAATTGATAAATACGGAAAGAAATGACTCACTACCTAATTGATTGTCTGAAAGCCTATAAACATCATGAGGATTTAATTGGACAAACCCCCAACTAACTCCAACTGACAGAAAATAAGAAAATACTAAAATAACTGTAAAAGAAAATAATGTCCTCGATGGATTAGGACTGACCACTACTATTTTTGGGTAATGCTGAGCTGTCTAAGAATGGTCGAGAAACTGAGCGTCTGAACCTATGTTATAAGACAACATAGCACAAAGGAAAAGTATGTAGTCAATACTTTGAATGTATTGGTATATAAGATAAGGACTTGCTGAAATGCATGAAATAGCTGAGCATGAATGCATAAGGATGTAATATCCGAGAATGCAAGACCAAGCAAAAATATGTTGTCGAGATATTATGTAATCTGAAAGACTAAAATCTGCATAATTGGATAACCGATAATTTGTACAGTTAGTCAAGAAAACTTGAGTTGAAATAAACTAAAATACTGGCTGAAATTGTGGGAGGTATCATGTTACAGAAGACAACTACAACTTAACACTTAGTGAAAAGTTCAAGCCATAGACAACTACAACTGAACTGAGCTTAAGATCTTATGGGGTATTATAATATCTCCCCCTTGGGAATATTTGTCCCTGAATGAGACTGGTTATACTGAGAATACTAAGGCAACTGAGATCATATACTGCATATACATGACTTGGAATGTGATTACATAACTGAGTTTGAAGCATGATACATGAACTGAACTAATTTTGTGTATGCATGCAATGAAATAAGAATGGTTACATAACTAAAATAGAGAATGGAAAGGAGTCAATCTAAGGAATATAGTTATCTCATGTTGAATATAAGTTTGTGAAGACAAGATAAGGGTACTTGGTTCGTATATCTACTTTTTCTTCCCAAGTAGCTCCATTAACAGATTGATTTTTCCATAGAACTTTAACCAAGGGAACTTCCTTATTCCTTAGCCTACAAATCCGACGATCAAGGATCTCAATGGGAACTCTAGGAAAGACTATTCTGAACATTCATACATTTGAATGGAATAACAACAACTGAATCACGAATGCATTTCTTTAACAAGGTAATATGAAGCACCAGATGTGCTGATGCCAAATCTACAGGCAACTCAAGTTCATAAGACATCTTTCCCAAACGGTTTAAGATTCTAATGGGCCAACATAGCAGGGACTGAGTCTCCCTTTCTTTCCAAATATCTTCACTCCCTTCATAGGAAAAATCTTCAAATAAACCAAATCACCAACCTCAAACTCAAGATCCCTTCTCCTCACATCTATATAAAATTTTGATGGCTTTTGGCTGTCTTCAGCGTTTCTCGAATCAACTAAACTTTCTCAATTTCCTCAAACACTAAATCTGGCCCTATTAAAGCAGCCTTACGTATCTCAAACTAACCAATAGGATATCTATATCTCCTTCCATAGAGAGCCTTAAATGGAGCCATATGAATATTGGAGTGATTGTTATAAGCATACTAAATAAAAGGTAAGTGGTCATACCAACTACCTTTAAAGTCAATAACATAGGCCTTCAACATGTCCTCTAAAGTCTAAATGGCCTATTCAGCCTGACCATTATCTGAGGATGAAAAGCTATACTTAGATGAACTTGGGTACCAAGATCCTTCTGCAAAGCCTTCCAAAAGTGAGAGGTAAACTGAGTACCTTTATCTTAAATGATAAATAACAGAATTCCATGCAACTTAACTAACTCTCTAAGATAGAGTCTAGCATAATCCTCAGCTGAATTTGACGTATAAACTAGTAGAGAAATAAGTTGATTTGGTTATTCTATCTATAATAACCCAAATCGAATCATGCTGATGACTCATACGAGGCAACCTTATCACAAAATCCATGTTCACCACTTCCCACTTCCAAGTGGGAATGCTAAACTTCTGTAATGTACCACTAGGCCTTCGGTGCTCAAGTTTGACCTACTGAAAGTTCAAACACTTAGCTACAAACTTTGTAATATCTTTCTTCATACCATTTCACCAATATATTTCCTGCTAGTAACAGTATATCTTAGTGGTCCATGGATGAATGAAGTACCACACACCATGCACTTTTCCTAAAATTTGCTGTCTCAAACCATCAACACACGAAACACATAACCTGCCCCGACAATGGAGCACACTATCTCCCCCTTGGGAGAAAACTTCTACCTTTTGATCTCTAACCACATTTTTTAAACTTAGATAAATTATGATCCCTATCTTGATTTTTCTTTACCTGGCAATCAACAAAAATTTGATCCATTCTTAACCCATATACTACCTTCGGCTAAATCAACCAACCGAATTCCCAACCTAGCTAGCTGATGAACCTCATGGACTAACTCCTTATTATCACATTTTACTTGGGAAATTCTACCTATATACAATCTACTAAGGGTATCCGCCACTACATTATCCTTGCTCGAATGATATAACACACTCATATCATAATTTTTTAACCACTCAAGCCACCTTGTCTGATAAAGATTCAAATCTTTTTGCGTAAACACGTACTGCAAACTTTTATGATCTGTGAACATATCAACATAAGCCCCACAAAGATAATTCCTCTAAATTTTCAAGGCGAATACAACAGTTGCCAACTCAAGATAATGGGTTAGATAATTATTTTTATGGGATTTAAGTTATCAAGAGGTATAGGCTATGACATTGCCTCTCTGCATTAATGCACAACCAAGAAAACCTTTGGAAGAATTATAATAAACTACAAATCCATCTGAACCATCTAGAAAAGTCAAGTCTGGGGCAGAAGTGAGTCAAGTCTTCAACTCTTAAAAACTCTTCTTGCATGAGTCTGACCACTGGAACTTGACTTTCTTCTAAGTCAATCAATACATTGGGGAAGCAATAGAAGAAAACCCTTCAACAAACCTTCTGTAATAGACAACCAAACCCAAGAAACTCCTAATATCTAATGGGGAGATAGGTCTAGGCTTGTTTCTCACTGCTTTGGTATTTTAAGGGTCAACTTAGATGCTATCACCAAAAACTATATGGCAAAAAAAAGTTACTGATGTTATCCAAATTCAAACTTATTGAACTTAGCAAACAATAGATTATCTCTAAGGGTCTGTAACACAACCCTCAAATAATTTGCATGATCATTCCCTTTACGGGAATAGATAAGGATATCATAAATGAAAACTACAACGAATATGTCCAAGTACTTCTTGAACACCCTACATCAAGTCCATGAAATCTGCAGGGGTATTTGTTAGTATAAAATACATAACTAGAAATTCAAAGTGACCATATTGAATTTGAAAGGATTTTTTTAGAATGTAACATCCTTTGACTCTAAGTTGATGATGGCCGGATTTGAGGTCTATCTTAGAGAAATAACTGGCACACTGCAGTTGGTAGAACAAGCCTTTAATTCTGGTGAGTGGATACTTATTCTTGATTATGAATTTATTCCACTGATGGTAGTCGATGTACATTCTGAGAGAACCATTTTTCTTATGCATGAACAGGATTGGAGTACCCCATAGAGAAACACTAAGCCAGATAAAACCCTTATATAAGAGATATTTTAACTGTTTATTCAATTTCTTAAGCTTAGATAGAGCTATTCCATAAAAGCAAATAGAGATAGGTTTGGTATCTGGAAGGAGATCTATTCCAAAGTTGATTTCCCTCTCAGGAGGAACTCCAGGAAGATCTTCAGGGAACACATCTGAAAATTCATTTACTACTGGAACTAACTCAAGTCTCAGAGTCTCAAAATTTGAGTCCTACTAACATTTCGAGATTGACACCTAAGTTGGCTGCTATATAAAGAGTCATAAAAGAAAGTAAAGCTTCGAGATCTAATAATACATAAACATAAAAATGGAATACTTATAAAGTACCCATAACCACATCAGGAAAAATTCCCTAATCATGCCAAGTCTGCAAGCATACAATCTATTATGGCACTACCCACTAATTTCATTGGAAGTGGTACCCTACTGAGCCTGACGACCTGCAGATGCTGCTGAAGAATTAGTCTGGCCCTGCTGGCAATTACTTCTGCCCCTCTAAGAAACCACCTGACACTCCCAGGTCCTATGGCGTAGATTGACACATCAAAAATACACATCACTACCCGCTTTACACTTACCCTAATGATTTCTACCATATTTCCTACAGAGTAGATTTGTATGACTACTATTCATATACCCTGGTACTTAGAGCCTGGTGCTTTATCCCGACTGTCTTGCTTGAACTAGGGAACTGGTGCACCAGCTGAAGATGGAGCTAGGGCTAAAATTTTTTGATAAAATTGAAAATGATTACCGCCTTCTGACCTTAGTTAAGAAAAGTTAAAACTACCTATTTTGGCCTTTTTATTCTCTCTCTCCCTCTCCTTATGCTTCTCCTCCTCAATCTGATAAGTATAATCCATGAGTCTAGATAAGTCCATCTCTTAAATCAACATGGCAGTCATACATTCCTTGAATACACTATCAGCTACACCAGATACAATCTTACTCATTTTAGACCTGTTATTCCTAACCATAGTAAGAGTATACCTCTCCAATTAGGTGAACTTAAGTGAGTACTTTACGCTTATATTACGCTTCTTCAAATTGATAAACTCCTGAACATTAGTTTCCCTTAACTCTAGGAGAAAGAACCTATCTAACAAAGCTGTGGCAAACTTCTCCCACTTTACCGTCCATACATCAACACCTCGGCCCTCCTTCGCCTATTTAAACTAGGTGTGACCTATATCCTACAATTGATATGTAGACACCTCTACACTCTCACTCAAAGTGACACCCATGATATCTCTCACTTTTTGCACCATGCCCCAAAACTCTTGCGGATCTTCTTTAGACTTTGATCCAAAAAATATAGGGGGGTTAATATGAGTAAAATTCTAAAGCCTAACTCCAATTGTATTGCCATTGGATTGGCTAGGGAAACAACTTGATAGTTGTTATGAGAAGTTATAGAATAGGCTAGGGTAGTTAAAGCAACCCTGAATTCAGTGTAAGAGATATGATCATTCAAGGGATCCTCCTGAACCGGTGATGCGGGCTGATTTCTATTTCTAGTTCCGTTGTTTCTTCTAGGAGGTATTATCTGTAAACGGGATGAAAGGTGGATTAAAAAGAGGAATTAAACAGTGCTCATTATCTTTCTCATGACATGAACATTGAAAGAAGGAAAACTTTCCTAAAATATTACCTAGCCTCTTGCCCAAAAGTGTGGCGCACTTCCGACCCATGTATAAGACTATACTCAATGCGGCTTTTATAAACTCTAGGACACTTTAAAACCTTAGGTTCTGATATCAAGTTTTGTCATGACCTGAGGCTACCCCAAGTCGATACAATAGTTCTTACAACCACAAGTGACTACAAGTTAACCCATGAACTAGTACCTGCTGTGAGCACTGAGTAAAATAGAAATACAACACATGTGTAGAAGATAAACTGATATGATACTACAAATCTGAATAATTGAATATGCAGCAATGACTTTTCTAAAATATTTGAAAAAATACTAGAAACTAAATTGTTTATCTAAAAAAATTGATAAATACTGAAAGAATAGACTGCCTACTTAACTAATTGTCTGAAAGATTCTAAACATCATGAGGATTTGATGGGACAACCCCCTAACTAACTCCTACTAGCTAAAATAAGAAAATGCTGAAATAGCTATAAAAAAAAATTATGTACTCAATGGATGAAGACTCACCACTACTGTTGCTGGGTAACTGAGCTATCTAACAATGATCGAGAAACTAAGGGTTCGAACATATGTTATATGACAACATAGCATAAGGAAAAATATACGGTCAGTACTTTTAATGTACTGGTATGTGAGATAAGGATTGACTGAAATCTATGAAATAACTAAGTATGAATGCATAACCTTGTAATATCTGAGAATGCAAGACCAAGCACAAATATATTTCTGAGATAATCTGTAATCTGAAAGACTAAAATCTGTATAATTGGATAATTGACAATCTGTACACTTGGTCAAGCAAACTTGAGCTGAGATATACTAATTAAAATTGTGGGATGTATCATGTTACTGACATACCCCAATTTGAGCTAATTGGGATCCAACCGATAACCCCAGTTGAAAGGATATTAGTACTACGCCATGGGTATTAATACTGGTTGTGTGGATCCACTAATCTGTTATCCCGAAGGACCAGGGAGTCAAGCCTAAACTGAAAGGTAACTTTAAGAGGAAGTCAAGCCTAAACTAGCAGGTGACCCCTTATATCCTATGCAGGCTGCGTAGTTTTGGAATCTAGGGATTGCTACTAATGACTATGCCTAAATTGATGGGGGAGCCGCCATCCCTACGTTCTCTTGGTACTAAGTCCTACTCTTAACTGAACTAAAACTGGTACTGAACTGAGCTAAGTTTAATTGGACATTATTTTTGATAGTGCTTATCATGATCATAAATATCTGAGTATAATGATAAGGTTCATGACTTAACTGGCTTATTACTTGAAAATCTGAAATCATGTAAAACACATAGGTATCGGGTGTTCATAACCCTCCAACACTGAATAATCATAAAATATAATATCAAAGGTTTAAACTGTTGTATGGAATTATGGTTCAAAGACCCAAAACATGAACATTTCACCAAAAGAGTGGGAATCATGAACTTGAATATGGGAATGCATTAAACATGAGGAAAATAACATGGTTACTTGGATAAATTTGTAATTCAGGGATTAACATGAAATCAACAGACTATGGCAAGGAAACTTGCAATTCAAAACCTGAAATAACATAATTCACTTGAAAAGACTTGTAGACATAACTTCTAATCAATTCATCATGAAATTCATTAACTAATTTCATAAAGTAGGAAAAGATTTATAATTATAAGTAAAAATAGGGCTTTTTGGATCAATGGATGAAAGAGACTTGTTGATGAATGCCCACATACCTCAATAGATAGTTTCTTGAAGATTTCTTGAGGGTTTCTTGAACTTGGAAACTTGAACTCTTAATTTCTTGAAGGAAGAGCTTGGGTTTTATTCTTGGGAGAAAGAAGGATTTCTTAAGAGTAATTTTCAAGTGAAAGGTGTAAAGAATGCCCATTTGGAAGTCCCAAATAGTGTTAAGGCCAAATTGGGTTGAGGGAAATAACCCAAATACCCCTTAGTTTAATGACCAAGGAGCTGGATGGAATAGCACAGGCGCGCCGCGACCCCCAATCTAGTGGAGTAAGCCCTGCACCGCGGGTTTCAGTTCAGTGGAGCAAGTCCCACACCGCGACACCTAGTCCAGTAGAGCAAGCCCTGCGTCGAGGTCTTATTGTGGGAGGTCTTCTACTTTTATTTCCCAAATATGCTCATACGCGCATCTAAAAATCCCAAAACTCCCCCGAGACATACCTTTAAAAAACCTGAACATGAATCAAATAAAAAATCAATGTCTCAAGGTCGGGAATGCAAAAATAAAAATCATAAAAGTTTAGGGGTCTTGAAAATTACTAAGTCCTTAACACTTAGTAAAACTTTCTAGCCTTGGACCCTTAATAGAAAACTATAATTGGACCGGGCTTAGGATCTTACGAGGTATTACAATAGAGCAAAAACCAAATCCCTCTTTTTAGTCATGAACCTAAGACGACCCAATACCCAAAAGGGAATTGGGCTCATTAGATAGCCTGCTTTATGTCTATTTGACAATGAGTCATAATAGATGATCATTCTTTATGAGTTAAATTGAAGGATATAATGCCGGATTATATGAACCATTGTATTTTGGGTTTGAGGGTTTTATTTAGATAGTTTTGTGTAATCATAAGAAGGTCTTCATTAGAAGGATATGCAGTCATTTGAAGTAGTTCAAAGATCAAAGGTCTTCCAAGGAGGCTTAGTTTAGATTTGCTCCCCTGCCTGGGATTGATATAATGTATTTCATTTTTCTCTCATTTTGTATCCCCATTTAATTTATTAATTAAGTTTATATAATGTTTTGGAAAAAATGGAACATCTTAAAAACGGCATATATATATCCTTCAAATGTTAGGCTTACCTTTATCTTGTAAGGTGCCATGTATGCTAGGACGTATTAAAAATTGTTTATGTGCTACTGTTTGACTATTTTTCTTTATCTTTGGTCAATTATTACAATTCATGAACTAACACTTTTACCTTTTGAGTGTTTTTATTTCGTTTTAAAGAGACACTAATTTATGTTGGGAAAAAGATATGCTCGCTTCACAAAGAGTAAAAGCAAAGTAATCATTGGTTCCATCAGTCACGAAGAAGAATGACATTTTCTCAAAGGCGCTCTTTCGGTGTCCTTCTATCTTGTATTTTGAAGATATTGTTTTCTTTTGTTGTAATCATACTTTCTTGTCGTTATTTTCTTGTAATCATAATTTATGATTTGATTTCTTTGTAACACGAACTATGTTGGACCTAAATTTCAAAGAATGGAATACGTAAGCGCCTATGTTGGCTTTGGTCAATTCTTTAAAAAATTTATTTTTCCATCTGTTGGTGGAACTATATTTGATATGATTCCTACCTCAATGGAATATGTGGACACTCTACTAGCTCAAAAATATTCTTCATAAGATTTTCATAGAATCAGGGATAAATTTTGAGAGGATCTCAAAATTTTATCAAGAGAATCTTTTTCCAAGTTACATGGAGATAACATTGGATCATGTAACTGGGGAATAAATTTTTTAGAAGGTTTCAAAAATTCATAATCTTGACATTTGCTACAAAGGTGACCACCAGACATTGCTAATCCTGAAATCAGGACATAGTTTTTGAGAAGTTCTCAAAATTCAAGCTATGCTACGCCAGAAAGAACTAAAGTATTTTACATTCTATACTGGGGAATAATTTTGAGAATATCTCAAAACTTTCATACTAAATTATGTCAAAGTTATAAGTAAATTCGATAGTTTCTATGTTATAAACTGGGCAGAATTTTTGAGGAAGATCCTCAAAAATTCCATAAAAGACTACACTTCAAGATTGCAAATCAATGGCCAACAAGGTGCATCAGGAGATAAAGGCAATACCAACATCGTTAATCTCTTAAAACTAAGAATGTTTTCTTTGGAAGTAGGAAAATCAAAGTCGCAGTGTAGATAATGTTAAGCATGACAAAAGGCATTATCAAATCCATCGTGCCCTACTATGATAATCCAGACAACTTCTTTTTTCCATTTTCCTTTTAATTGATGTTTCTATTACTTCCTTATGATATCTAACACTTTATCTGATTTTATAGTAAAATGATTGAGCATAATAATTAAGATACGGGGATATTATTCAAAATACTATCTCCAAATCATCATGAGTCAAACGACTTTATTTTCTGTTAAACTCTTGACTTAGTTACAATAAATTATTATGTTATTAATAAGTGGTGTTTGATTTATGTAGGTAAAATTATTCAAGACCACCTCTAATAACTAACACAAATTAATCCCCTCAAAGTTTGAGGATTCAATCCAAAAGCTAAGGACATGCACAAGTCCTTTTGAAGACTTTTGATTTAATGGATGAAGTTCAACAAATCAACTTCCACTTTTCTTATATATTAGGGTTTTGTACCCTTCAAGAAACTTATTGGATTGTTAGCCCATTTGAGGTGGAATATCTTATTATATTTGGGTCATCCACCCTTTCAAAAGGACATATATTATTATATTGGATTTTCCATCCTTTAAGAGGATGCATAAGACCATTACTTTATTTGTGATATGTTATTATGTTATAAACCGTAACCTCCTTAAGAGTGAAAAGTTATTGAGTTATAGACCGTCACCTCTTTTAGCATGACATGTTATTCAGTTATGGACTATCACCTCCTTCAGTGTGATATGTTATTAAGTTATGGACCGTCACCTCCCTCAACATGACATGTTATTATGTTATGGATCGTCACCTCCTTCAGAGTGACATGTTATCATGTTATGGACTGACACCTCCTTATGGATTTACCTTCTTCATAATGATCTATTATTATGTTATGGATCATCACCTCTTCCAGAGTGATCTATTATTTTGTTATGGACCGTCACCTCCTTTAGAGTGACATGTTATCATGTTATGGACCGTCACCTCCTTCATAGTGACATATTAGTATGTTATGGACCGTTACCTCCTTTAATGTGACATATTATTTATGTTATGGACTGTTACCTCCTTTAGAGTAATGTATCATTATGTTATGAACCATCACCTCTTTCAGCGTGACATATTGTTTATGTGATAGACTGTCACCTCCTTCAGAGTGACCTATCATTATGTTATGAACCATCACCTCCTTCAAAGTAACATATTATTATGTTATGGACCATCGTCTCCTTCAGCGTGACATATTATTTATGTTATGGAGTCACCTACTTCAGTGTGATCTATTATTATGTTATGGACAGTCAGTTCCGTCAGAGTGGCATTATTATTTTATGAACCATCACCTCCTTCAGAGTGATATATTATTATGTTAAGGTCTATTACCTCCTTTAGAGTGATATGTTATTTTGTTATGGACTGTCACCTCATTTCAGAGTGACATGTCATTATGTTATGAACCATCACCTCCATTAAAGTGGCATGTTGTTATGTTATGGACTATCACCCCCTTTAGAGTGGCATGTTATATGTTATGGATCGTCACCTACTTTAACGTAATATATTATGTAGTGTGACCTCTTTCAGTGTGGCATACTAAAACAAGGTATGGACGATTGCCCTTATATTGTATTTGATACTAATAAGTTTAGTACAGGTGATTAATAGACCCGTTGGACCATCACTCTATTAAAAGTGACATGTTATATTTAAATTAGGTCATTTGAACTTTAATGAGACATTTTGGACCGTCACTCCATTCAAAGTAGCACGTTACATTTAAATAGGGTCATCCATCTTCTATGAGACATTGGATCGTCACTCCATTCACAGAGGCATGTTATATTTAAATTTGGTCATCCGATATTCAATGAGATGTGTTGGACCATCACTCCATTCAAAATGACATTTTACATTTAAATTGGGTTGTCCATCCTTTAATGAGACACGTCGGACCATTACTCCATTTAAAGTGGTATGTTACATTCAAAATGGGTTGTCTGCCTTTAAATGAGACACTTTAGACCAACAGTCCATAGAAAGTGAAATTTTATGTTCAAAATAAGTCATTCACCATTTACTGGTATATATTGGGTTATCACCTTATTCAAAATAGCATAACATTCTTAGGACAAGTTGTGCAAATTGCTTCATCAACTATCTTAGACAATATGTTCAAACAGGTTTGCAACAATTTACATTAGTGTAATGCTATATTTACAACTAATAATTTTTTTGAGATATTGTTGAGAACATCCAAAAGTATGAAATCTCAAATGAAAATCACAGGTGCGAACGACTCTGTAAAGGACACAACAAAACGTGGAATATTTTCTTAGCTGTAAAATGGGACATAGTCTAGAGAGGGACGTCAAACTCTTTGGACGCGAGCTAAAGGATGAATGCCACCACTATCAAACCACACCCCTATTAGAAGGCATGTGCTTACTTGGGATATTTCAATTTCATCTTCACTTTTGAAATATTTCTATACTTATACCAAGGGTAACCTTCTCTTTCCTTCAAATTTGACTGATAGGATACCTTGAGCTATGGAAATTATATCCGGATAAATTCTTACCTATGGTTATGAAGAGATCCGCATTCATGGTTAAGAGGTTACAAGCCTCTTTTTTTGTAACTCAATCAACTTATCACTCATCCCGAGCCAAAGTTCATCTAAAATAAAAGACTATCTTTTCAGCCGATCGAATTAAACTACAAGTAGTCTGGTTTTTTGAGTCTCAGAGATATGTTGGCTGAGCTGTATGTTGAAAATTTCACTGCATTCCAACCTCCCCAAAATTCCCTTATTCACCAGCTTTTTAGTTTCATTAAAAATTCAAAAACTGGAATAAGCTGTGAATTTATTTGAAAATCGTGCTTAAAAATCAAGCGTTATGAACTACAACTGAGTTCTCATGTAACCTGAGATATGTAGGAACCCTGATACCAGGGTTCATCCATGACTCCATGAGACTTATGGGAAAACCAATCTCTTTCAGAAATGAATTTATGGTTAGACAAAAATTAGAAATATCAAACTCTCTCTGCCCAGGGGTACTTGCATCCACCCTATTTAAAGGAAGGGGGTAGTTGTTGACACCTAATATTTGTCCTCCACAACTAGATTTAATTTTGAGTTTCTTCGATTCTCAATAAAATTGAATTATTTATTTCATCCAGATAAATATGCTCTAAAATATTTATTTGTGTTAATTTTGTTATTTAAATAAAGATTATACGTTTTCATATTTACATATACGAGATTGTATAAATTTTTTTACTTAGATGAACATTTTTATCAAAATTGAACTATTATCAATTATTATCTTGAATAATGATTCAAATGGTTAATCTCCTAATTTAAATATAGTTTGGTCTAAAAAATAATTTATTTGGAGAAATATTTATTTGGTTTTATTAAATCAAGAAGATAGGGATTAAATGAGGTATAAATTCATATCAAATTTTGATTTAATTTATTCAATCTATTAGCTATGCCCATAATTAAAATCAAATTGGCCACAATTGTAATGCAATTGGCCAATTAATTTTCAATGTGGCCAAAACATAAATGGAATTGTCCAAATTCCTAAAATTCCTACAAAATCCTAAATCCCCAATTTCACCTCAATTTTTTACTTTTTTCATTTTAAAATTTAAAATTTGTACTAGATTTTATCATTCCCCCTTAACCTTGTCCTTTTTTCATTTTGAAATTCAAAATTTGTACTAGATTCTATAATTTCCCCTCAAATTGTCCTTTTTTCATTTTTGAAATTCAAAATTTGTACTAGATTGTACAATTCCCCCTCATCCTTGTCCTTTTTCTCTTTTTGAAATTCAAATTTATACTAGATTGTACAATTTCACCTTATCTATCCTCCAACAAACCTTTTCCTCAATTTTAAATTCTCAAAACACCACTAAATTCTTTCTTCCACATTGGTGGATGAAAAAAATTGAATCCCCATCCTTTCCTATAAATACTACCACCATTTTGGTAGAAACTCAAGTCTCAAGGAGTGGAAAAACTTTTGCGCAAAGATATACATTTTTCTTTTATTAAAAATTTTCAAGCGGTAGTCTAATCAGGGTTCTCGAAAGATTGATCTCCGGTGGTGATTAAGACTCCGAAGAAAGCTTGAAGTCCCATTTTTCTGCTCCAAAAAAGGTAAATTCACTTTTCCCCTTTAGTTTTGTTATCATTTTCTTCTTCAACATTTTGTAATTGTAATTTTATTTTCTGAAATTATTTGATGTAGACGGCCTTGAAGGCCATAGAATATTGTGATATTAATATTATGACTATTTTTATGTTCATTGTGTAAAATGAGCTAGCAATAGTTGAATGTGTTTCTTTGACTTTTTCTTTGATTATTATGATTAGATGGATAAAGTTTCGACCTTTAATTGATTAATTATGTACTCATGTCTTGTTTAAAATCGTTATTGATGGATATATTTTCTTTTAGCATGTAAAGTTATTTTCTTTATGCAAAAAAAGAATAGTCACTATTGTTTGTTTCGCCTTAATAAATTAGATGGATAAACTTTTGATCTTTGCTTGATTAAAATATGTACTCATGTCTTGTTTAAATTTGTTATTGATGGATATATTTGCTTTTATCATATAAAGTTGTTTCCTTTATGCAGAAAATAGAATAGTCACAATTTTTTTTCCCTTAATAAATTATATGTATAAAATTTTGATCTTTGCTTGATTAAAC
>NC_061119.1:138438647-138481951 GCF_002878395.1 Capsicum annuum | reverse complement strand
TATGAGATCCCTACTTATGATATTATAAATTATGGACTCTACTCTAATGATCAAGTCAGTCTTGTGTGTCAGTTTCCTTCCATCAAGTCCTGGGGGTACTTGTACCCAAAAACTATAGCTGTGTGCCTATATCCATGTCATGTTTCACGATATCTTAACTCAAGCTATGATTCCATAGACTTCAGTCAGTCATGTGACTAAGGAAAACCACATGATCTTAGTCAGTTGTCAGATATCAGTAACATTCTGCCAGTCAACGGAATTCAGTAAGATTAAGTCATGCACAGTCAGTTATTCATGTCCAGACCCTCCAGATGGGAGTAGAGGCACTGAGTGAACCCAAGGATGGGAACTCACCCGCCAGTTCAGGGTGTGATTCTTAGTAGTCATCCTTGTGTTACAAAACTACGTATCCAGCGTAGGTTGAGACATCTTAACTTGCCAGATTAGGGTTGATGAGGTGTCTTAACCCGTTAGTTTAGGGTTCTCACCATTCTCATTGAGTACCCACCAGATAAGGGTCACCACAGGCTGTCCTTACCCATGGCACGATATTGACATCCCTCCAGTCAGGGTAGAGATTGGACCCCAGCTTAGCCATAACGGCATACATGGGGCATGTTGGTTAAACACTACATCCCACAGTTTTAGTATCATTCTCAATAAAAGAACTCAGGGCGTTCTTCAGATTTTAGTATATACAAGACTTTCAGACACAGTCGTCCATGTTATCAGTTTTAGTATCAGTCATGACAGTTATCATTAATCTATGTATTAGCTTACAGGTAATGCTATCACGTTTTTATGGTCCCATTTTCTATATATGTTTGCACTCCCACATTCATATTAGTCAGTCTGTGTTGTTCATGCATGAAACCCTTTATGTTCAGCCTACCTTCCTCAGATACTCAATACTTCAGTTGTACTAACGCATTTGTGCTATGGTGCTTTCTTTTTATGTTACACCATAGGTTCCGAGACACGAGCTCCAGCCCAGTAGTAGCTGTAGCATTCCAGTCGCAGAGACATAGTGAGTCCTCATTGATTCAAGGACAATATGATTTGATACATTAATTTATTTCTTCAGTTCAGTTTTACGAAGTTAGTTGGAGACATGTTCCTTCAACTCCTTATTCAGATAGTCTAGAGGCTTTCAGATTTATGTTCAAATTTTCGTTCAGATTGAGTTGTTTTTGGTATTTTCACCTACACCATTATATTTAGTTGAACCTTATGTCCTTATAGTTCTATGTACTCCGCATTATTATATCATGATTTGCAGTATACAGGTACAGATATTAGTCATGGGTTAGCTTGTGGTCCCTTGGGGTCATGAGCACCGTGTAGCATTCCGGTTCAGTGAGTCGGGGTGTTACAATCTCCTTCCTGATACCCAGCCTATCTTAATTCTATCTTACAAAATGGCTCCAACCAAATATAAGGAATTGAAAGATAAATTGAAGGATCTCTTAGAGAAAGGTTTCATCTAGTTGAGTATCTCTCTATAGGGTGCTTTAGTTTTATTAACGTGCAAGAAAGATGGTTATCTCAGAATATGGATTGACTATCGTCAGTTGAACAAAGTGACAACCAAGAATATGTTTCCCATCCCCAGGATTGATGACTTGTTCGACCAAATTTAGGGTGCACACTATTTATCTAAGATAGATCTCAAATTCAGCTATCATCAACTCTGAGTCAAAGATTGTGACATTCTAAAGATGACCTTCAAAACTCGATATGGTCACTAAGAATTTGTAGTTTTGTCTTTTGGACTAATGAGTGCCCTTAAAACTTTTATGTACTTGAAGAACATGGTGTTCAACCAGTACTTAGACATGTTCGTTATAGTTTTCATAGATGATATCCTCATTTATTTTGGAAGTGAGGGTTAACATATAGATCACTTAAGGATTATCTTGTAGACTCGTAAAGATCACTAGTTATCCGCTAAGTTCAAGAGGTGTGAGTTCTAGTTAAAATCAATATCATTCCTTGGTAATATCATTTTCGGTGAAAGCATTCGAGTTGATCCTCAAAAGACCAAAGAAATAAGGAATTGGTCTAGACTCATATCTCCATCAAATATCAGGAGTTTCTTGGGTTTATCCTGCTACTACAGGTGGTTTGTAGAAGGATTTTCCTCAATTACCTTTTCTATTTCCCGACTGACTCAGAACAAAGTCAAATTTCAGTGGTGTAATTCTTGCAAGAAGAGTTTTCAGGAGTTGAAAACTTGACTCACCTATAGTTTAAATGGTTTTGTGGTATAATACATAACATAAGTTACAAATAATCATATTATTTGAAATAGAAAAGATAGTCAATATTGATACCATCCCACGACATAGTAGAGCCAGTACATGAGCATGTAGTAAGAATAACACAACCCAAGCATCTAGAATAGTCAACAAAATCTTTATAAAAATAAAAACCTCAACATAGAAATATAGAAGGATATAGGTGACTTCGACTCTAAATGATCACCCTATCTCCAGATATCAACACAGCACAATCATCGATCAATGGTAGTAACTTGTACTTGAAATTGCACTAAGAAGGTATAGAAGTGTAGTATGAGTAACAAGACCATAGGTAATCAGTAGGCATCATCGAGCGACTGAGCTAATTAACAATATAACTATAATAAAATACAAAATAAGATAACTAATTCAAGATATAGACAACTTGAGGTAACTCAAACATTGTTGTGCATAAATAAGTAAAGCAACTGGAGTAATAGTATAACGTAACATAAAGGATCAACACTTGCAATCATTTCTACAAAATTGACTCTCATACGACAATTAGTACAAAAAAGTAAACAGCCCATCACAAGCTCCCGTATGCCTAGAACGCACAAATAAGATGTAATAACCTACCAACATCATTTATCGACAATCATAAAAAAATTATAATTCATCCAGGTCAGTCCACACTATAAACATTGATTTTATATATTCATCATTTGTAAATTAATCAAAACATATCAACTAACAATTATGTAGCAATTAAAGCTCATGTATAAATATGTAATACCCTAAGTTTTTAAGCTATAAAGCCATAAAAGGATAGGACAATAAATTAGCTTTCTAATGTCACCAGTCTTGCCTTCATATGATGTCATGGAAAAGAGTTGGGGAAAACTTTGTAAGGTCCTATCAAACTGCCAGTGACAATGACTCGAGAAATGAGTGATTACCAGACGTAACAAGTCATTATGAGTTAGTTATTGCCACTCCTATAAGGGTGTCAAATTTTCCCCTGAGACAAAGAGTCCAATGCATGACACATTATGAGTCATAACAAGTCATTGCATGAACCCATAGCCAAACTAGTAAGAAATTCAGAAATCGAGTCTCAGATGACAACTACTCTTAATAACTCTTTATCAAACCTAACGAGTCATTAGAACACAAGTTGTTACCATAATAGAAAAGACCCAAAACATCAGGGCCTTAGGTCATTACACGTGATCAGTCATAATGAGTCGTTGGGTCAGTCGTCATGACTACAACAAAGATTTCCTGCATGACTTTAAAAGGGTTTTTTTTTTCTAAATCCCCATCATTTAATCAAAAACCCAAATTTTTTGGTCACTCCAAAATTGCTTATTGAGGGATTAAAGTAACACTAATAGTCCACAAACTCTAAAATCATTAAACTTAAAAAAAACAAAGAGATACTCTTCTTATCCAAAACAAACTAGGGTTCTCTAAGTTCAAGCATAAGTTCCAAGCAATTCCTTAAGGATTTTACTTCAGGTATGTGGGATTTTATCAATATTGATTCCTAAGAACTCTTAAATTTCAAGAAAAATTCCCTTCTCTTTAAATTGGGTTCCTTGTCAAACCTGAGTTTTCTTACTCTCCCAGTTTAAGTGCTTAACCAAATCATGAGTATGTATTTTACATAAGATTAGTGATTTCCCAACATATAAAATCTTGAATTTACCTATCATGACAAGTTGTTGAGTTTGTTGCTTTCTAATTGTGAAAATCCCTTTATCATGCTAAATAAATGACATCATATTCAATGCATTTATAAAAACTTCTAGGTTAAGAACACCTGATACCTAGATAGTCATGAATATATCATCTTTTATGTTATGAACCATTCTAATCCTATTCATATTGCTAAATTCAAAATATTTTCATATTGAGTATCAATCAGTTTTCAGATCATGATGAGTAGTTATCGGTATCAGTTTATTTAGGAGTAGTACACAACACTGAGTGAATTTATGGATAAATATTCACCCAACAATAGAAGATTGAAACTTTTAGTAGAAGTCCTTAAGTTCTAGAACTAGGGTGCCACAATAGATTTAAAGGAGTCACCCACCAATTTTGAAGTAACACCATAGGCCTTCGGGATATCCACTTAGTTGATCCATGCCATCCAATATTGGTACTCTCTGCAAGGTAGTGACACCCTTCTAATTGGGCTTACAAGTTGGACCACGATTAGCTCAGATTGGGGAATTTGGTTATTGTTAGCTCCCACAATCCTCTAATTAGTTTTTAGCTTATGTTCAATCCAAGTTTGATTGACCATATGTTCAATATTTAGTTATTCACCAACATATATTTGTACTTGGCCTTGCATTCAATTTTCATATTCATGCATTTATGTTTAGTTTATATATACTAGTTATCTTCCCATCTAGCACACTCAGTATATTTAAATTACAAATAACATACTTTATGGCACTATATTTTTCATAAAATAGGTTCAAATGCCAGTACCTCAACCACACTTTGCATTTTTCATTCCACTCAACTACAACTTTGGTGAATCCTCATCATTTGAGGACTAGCTATAATTTGTTCATTTCCAATATTTTACATTATTTTACTCAATTAGAGTTAGTTGGGGACCTATCCTAATTGTTCGCCATGATTTAGAGGCTTTTAGATAGATAGACAACTGGAAATATTTCACTTTCATTGATTATTTTAGACAACATTGATCTTTTCTTTATTACTATTAAGCATTATTTTATTTCAATTACCTCCTGCTCAGTATTCTATTACTATCCTTCAGTAATTATAGCTTATGGAAGGCTATAGGTTAGCTTGTGGTCATTTTTTTTACTCTGAGCACCTTGTTACAACTAGGGAGTATTCCTAGGTCATCATAAACTTTGTATCAGAGAACAAGGTTCAAAGTATCCTAGGATGTCTACAATCTGCATTAAGTAGACTCTTGTTCATGGGAGTGAAGTGTGTCATACTAATAGGAGAGAGGCTTCTACACCATTTAGGAAATTTTCACCTCTTTCCTGATTCATGTTGCATAGTATAGTGTGAACTCTATTAAGTTTATTTTTATATCATCCTCTACCTATTTATAGAAAAATGCCTCCTAGAAAGAATATAGAATAGGAATGAGGTCTAGCTAGAAACACCTTCTATTCTCGAAAACCCTCTGAATGAGCAGGCCTCTCACACAAAATTCATGGATTCTTTGACAGTGTTAGCCAAATCCAAGGATACCCTAAATTATCAACAAGTTATTTCTCCAGCTAAACCAATAGTGAAAACGACAACTAAGATTCGAGACTTTACTCGGATAAATGCCCTACTATTTTTTGGGTTTAAGACTAAGAAGGATCCATAAAAGTTTTTTAATAGTGTGTAGGATGTGACTGAGATAATTGGTGTCACATCAATTTAAAGTGCTGACTTCGATGAGTACCAATTACAAGAATTATCTCACACTTGGTTTAAGTAGTAGAATAAGGATAGAGGTGCCAATACAGGGCCTATAGAGCGGGACAAATTTATTACTTCTTATTTTGATAGGCTCTTCTCACTTGAGCTGAGTGAAGCAAAGGTTGAAGAGTTTATCAATTTGAAGTAGGCTAACTTAAGTTTTAAGGAGTATTCACTCAAATTTACAGAGTTAGTGAGGTATGCTCCGAATATGGTGGCTGATTCTAGGGCTTGAATGAGCATGTTTCTATCTAGTGTTTCTAAGGATGTAGTCAAGGGGTATAGGATTACTATGTTGATTCAGAATATGGATCTCTCTAGATTAATGGTTCATGCTCAGTAGATTGAGAAAAAGAATATCAAGGAGCAGAGAAGGGAAAATAAGAGGGATAAGATTGATAATTTTAATTTATCTCAGTAGAGTTCAGATAGTGGGAATCACTGTTTGTTCAACTACAAACCCTCAACCTCAGCCTTATCGTCTACTAGTTTTCTAGTGCCTATGTTCACACAAGATACTCGTGATAAAGCTCCAGGCTCTATGTCTCAGGTAACATGAATAATGGTCACACAAACAAAGTTTGTTGGAGATGTGGCAAGAATCACAAATATGAGTGCATCACCTAAAGTGATGCTTGTTTTAAGTATGGCAAGTCAAGCCACAAAATGAGGGATTTCCTAGTGGTTGAGCAGAAGGGTAAGGATTTTTTTAGCAAGTTTATGCTAACTTATTATCAGTTTTAATGTCACCCGATACAGCAGAATTACACTTCTAGCAAAACTAGTTGGCAATGTCATAATGGACTTTATGCCCTTTAAACTAAATAAAATCAACAGGGTTCCCCTGATGTGGTTACTGGAATGTTAAATTTTTTTCATCTTCATGTGTATGAATTATTAGATACTGGAGCCTCACTTTTCTTCGTGACACTTTATATAGAAGTAGATTTTTGTATCAGTCTCAAAATCTTATTAGTGCCCTTCTCAGTTTCTACTCCAGTCGGTAGTTCTATTATAACTAGATAAGTGTACTAAAATTGACTTGTCAAAATATCCCAGACGGTAACATTAGTTGATCTTATAGAGTTAGAGATAATCGATTTCGATTTTATTCTTGTCATGGGTTGGCTCCACTCTTATTATGCCCTAGTTTACTGTAAAAATAAAACATGCCAATTTTTGTTACCTAATGATCAAATTTTAGAATTTTAGGGAGCACCTCAGTGCCCAAAGGTCAGTTTATTAATTTCTATAAAGGGAGGAAAATAATTTGAAAATGGTGCATTTATTATCTCAGTCGAGTCAAGGAATCAAGGTCCAAAACTCGAAGTCTTGAGTTTGTTCTTGTAGTGAATGAATTCCCATAAGTAATTCTTAAAGGTTTGCTTGGAGCCCCACCCAAGAGTGAAAATGACTTTTGAATAGTTTTCCTTCAAGATGACCTATATTAATTCCACTTTACAAAATGGATTCAATTGAGATTAGAGAATTGAAACAAATATTGTATAACCTCCTAGATAAGGGTTTCATCAGGACTAATGACTTTCTATGGGGTGCTCTAGTTGTCTTCATGTGCAAAAAAGATGGTTCTCCCAAAATGTGTATCGACTACCATTAGTTGAACAAAGTCACAATCAAGAAAAAGTAATACATCCCTAGTATTGATGACTTGTTCGACCAACTTTAGTGCAAAAATTATTTTTCTAAGATAGACCTCAAATGAGGATTCATTAGCTCATAGTCAAAGAATGTGAAATTTTGAATACAACATTAAGAAATCAATATGGTCACTTAAAATTTGTATTCATGAATTTTGGACTCAAAAATGCTCCTACAGTTTTTAAGGACTTGCTCTTGCAGTAGATTATTTTTCTGGGTTTAGTAATGTCATTATTCATTGTCGAACATCTTCCATATCTGCTTGTCGTAGTTTTTTTGAATTTGAATAAATCATCTGATGATCTCTTGAATAATAGCGTACTTGGGCATGTTCATCATAATCTTAATAGATGACTTTCTAGTTTATTCCCATAGTTAGGGTGAGCACGTACACCATTTAAGAATTGTTTTGCAAACTCTCAAAGATCACTTGTTATTTGCTAAGTTCAATAAGTTTAAATTCAAGCTCAAAATTACTAGCTTTCCTTGGTCACATATTTTTTAGTTAAAGAATTTGAGTTGATCCTCAAAAGACTGAAGCGGAAACTAACTATCCTAAACCTCTCTCTACTTTAGATATTAGGAGTTTCTTGTGTTTATCCGGTTAATATAGATAGTTTTTTGAAGGATTTTCTTCTAATGCCTCTCCCATATATAGATGGTCTTAGAAAAAGGTCAAATTCTAGTTGTCAGATTCTTGTGAGAAGACTTTTTAGTAGTTAATTTGAGTCACCAATATTCCAGTTGTTATTTTTCTAGACGTTTCAGTTTGTTTAGTGGTCTATTGTGATGCTTCCAAGGTTGTCCTTTATTGTGTGTTAATGCAACGAGTTTGTGTTGATGCAGCTCAAACCTTATGAGAAGAACTACACCACTGATGATCTTAAATTGACAGTAGTTTCCTTAATAAATTAAAGGCATTACCTTTATGGGGCACATGTTGATATGTTCACTTATCCCTGGATCCTTCAGTATGTTTTCAATCAGAAATATTTAGATGTTTGTAGAGAAGGTGGCTAGATTTGTCAAATGATTATGATATGAGTGCATTGTATCACCAGGGTAAAGGAAATATTATAGTTGACACCCTTAGTATATGATCTATGAGTAGTATTTCTTGCATTGAGGATGAAAAGAAAGAGTTAGTACATGTGGTTCATCAGCTGGCTAAATTGGGAGTTTTATTGTAGATTCTACAAAAGGTAGTGTATGGGTTTAGAATGGATTAGAATCTTGTTTTGTTTTTGAGGTAAAGGAAAAACAAGATAGTGATCCTATTTTGCTTAAGTTAAAAGAGGTAGTTTTGGGTCAAAAAATTGAGGTTTTCTCTAAAGGGTGAAATGAACCAACTAGGGCCTTATCATAATAGGCATCCCAAGTCCAACAAGGACTGAGGACCACCTTCGATACTAAACCCAACCTCAAAACACAAACCCTAGGTCCGATAAATTTCGAACATATCACTAGGTAGAGTTATGTACCACTATAGACTCCGAGATAGGTCCATGCCCATGACCACCAAAATAAGTCAAACCATCCAATACAAAATGTACAACCATTACATAAACCAATCCATACCTATACAATAACATCATAAGATGGAAAAAATACAAATAAAATAAAGTTAACCATTATCAACTATAATACCAATACTAACGCCAATGCTAACACCAATGTTGACAACGCACATACCAACCTATAGTAGTCTCAAAAAGTCTTTATCCAAGAGTAAAACAACATCTAGTTAGGACATCCCCTGACCATATATAAAACCAAAGTCTAAGTATAAAAAAAGTATGATAATAAGAACATAACATGAAATAGAGCATTCTGCAATATGGAAGCTCACCAATTCAAACCAACTCTAAGTTGTTCCTAAATCTAATCACTTAGCCGGAGGAGTAGTATGACTTATTCCTATATTGCGTAGGTATATAGTTCCTGAAGATGGGTTAGCAGGTGAAAGGTAGCATGCATTCGAAATAAGGATAAAATAATGTCAATATTTAAAACCAAGAAACTACCCAAGTTAATTCACATCCATACATATATATAAATAATCCACGTCGGGAAAGAAAAAAGAGTTCAACATGCATATAAAGCTATTTACCTATGTTTATGTAGAATAACCAACGAGCTATATGGATCTAGTGTTATCCCCTGAATGGGCCCTAGTGCATATAGCCGAACATATCCTAGATATCATAGGGGCAGGGGATTACAGCATACCCTTCACCCTCCATGATATATATATATACAAGTATAACTTAGGGGATTTTTATGTACCCAACAAGTAAATGGTCGCCATGACTAATCATCATGTTGACAAATATTAGTTTTCAGTGTCTGTCCATCGGACTGATACCTTAACTATAGCTATCAAAACCCACCCTTATTGCCTAATTAAAATATTTTGCACAAAACCAAACTACCAATTCCATATATGATTAATCAAGGCAATAAGAAATGGTATCATCATACCAACTATATCTTGCAAATAATATATAACACCCTGGGTGTAGACACTTAGAAAATTTTTTAGAATTATAGTCTCTGGATATAATATGACAAATAGGAATGAGCTTTATGATGGGGTAGAAATTCTATAGTTTTGTCATAGTTGAAAAGTGTTTGTTGGTAAGATAGATTTTGGTTACTAGAATGGATATGACTTAGGGGTACTAGTCATATTGGTGGGTAAGAATCATTTAGTTCCTTAACATAATCTTAGAATAGGTTACTTAAGTTAGATCTAAGTACGAGTGGACCAACATGAGCTGTAAGCCAGGGTACGAGTCATTCCATGGACTCATATGGTGGACAATGTCTAATTCTTCCATGGGTTTAATTTGCCAGGGGACGGACATATTCATTAGATACAACTTGGTTGGATGAGTCGTATGCTGAATAGTATTGGATGCAAAGGTTGAGGTTATGATACAAGTAGAGGGTACCAATCTTATTAGATGATATGACTAGTAAGGGTCAGTCATACCCCACTAGTCGTACCCCTGTGATAGGATTTTTGTATAACTTAAGTGGGGTATTCTGGATGTTTCCCCGTATATCCTAATATAGTACCATGACTTCTAACTTACTTGGGATGTTATTTACCCTATTATTCCATTCGTTAACACTTATAAACTCTTTCAAAACACTCTATAATTCACTCAAAATCTTTTTGGCAAGGGAAGTTTGGGTGTCAACCAGAGTATTAATTTGGGGCTTGTCTTGGTGATTTCTTTCCATGATCATCTTGGTTTAAGGCATTTTCTCTTCCCTCATTGTCAATTCTAACTAGAAACATGCTTTTTATGAATGTTTTCATAACTTTATTGATTGTATGATTTTGGTTTTCAAATATGAATTGGGGGTTTTGATATTAAATGGTTGGTTAGGGTTTTCCTATGTTTTAGTTGCAATTTGTTTTGGTTATATTATGCCCTCATTGTGTTTGATAAAATACATATAATCAAGTTTTCATTTCATCGATTACTTTTAATGGAACACTTGATTTAAAACTTTATCAAGGAATTATGAATGGTTTAAATGGCTAAATATTTATGCTTTTGGGGTACATGGAATCCCCTAAGGGTTTTGATATGAAAAACGGAAGGGCACTAAGAATTTTCCTTAAACCTATATATGGTTGGCTATGGATAGTGTTTGCAGGTATGATCGAAATGATGATACCACAACTAAATATTCTTTGTTAATAAATTGTAAATGGATTGATTGGTTTCTTGGTATTGGTTTTAATTGGGTAATAGTTGCGGAATGTGTATAAAAGCCATGGAAGGTTGAGGTCCCGAAGAGACCAAAAATGGAAACTCATATTTGTTGATGTGAGGTTGGTCTTGGTCATCATATGCATAATGTCACACTATATTTTGGTAGATATGCTAGGCATCCCAGATTTTCTTTCCTGATCGTGTGGCTAGACCTACTGGGACCTTTAAAGTGAGAGAGCTAAATCCATATAGCCCGTAGGTGGATTACGATGGCAAAGCTACACAACCTAGGTAAAGGTTTAAAATGAATGCTAAACCTGACCCTCATTCCAGACATAGTCATTTATATGTACGATTGTATGTATATGGATAATTTTACTTGTATTTATAAATGGAATTATTTTATCCTTATCTTTAGATCATGCTATCATTTACTTGCTAACCCATATACTTTCGGCTGTATACCAATGCTATGAAGGATAACCCATTCTACTTTTCCTACATAGTTATTGACTTAGGGATCTTTATTTGTACTGAAGCAGTGAGCTTCCATCCTTTAAAAAGGACCCATTTTATGCTATGGATATTTTTAGCCACTTTGATTTAATTTTGGATAATGGTTTTGGCCATGGTTGGTGGCATATCCCAACTGCACATTTACTTCTCCTTAGTTAGAGGCTTTGTGGTACTGCTATGGGTTGGATTGGGTGGGATAGGTATTGATGTTAGCCTTAGTATTGGTATTGACATTGGGGCTTACACCAGTCAATGAGATTTTTGGGTGTTCAATTGTATTTTATTTTGGTATAAATTATACTATGTTTTAGAACTTATTTGGTCATGGTCTAATTTATGGCCTTTTAGAATGATTTTGTATGGTTGGGCAGTTGGGTGGGATGGTTGGACTCGTTTGGGCCTATCATGGTTGTGATCCTATCCTAGAGTCTTCATGTGAGCTTTTACATTTTCTTGTAATATGTTAAAAATTTAGCCAAATCAGGACAAACAACTAGAGGTTAGGTTGGATAACTGGGGTGGTCGTCGATCTCAGTGGGACTTAGGATTCCCATTACGACAAGACCCTCGGTAGGGTCTTGTTAAGATGGTATCAGAGTCTAGGTTTATGGTGAATTAGGAGTCTAGAAATCCATGTCGAGTACAGTTTCTTTTACTGATGTATTGCGCGCAACACTAATATGCGAGAGGCTATAAGGCATTTAGTAATATCTCACTTTCTTGATATTCAATTTTCAAGTTGGACTCTCAGACTTGGAATCTTCTCTAATTTGTGTATGTTCGTCTTTCATATTATGCCTTGTAAATTTGTAACACGAGAAAATTCTTCTATCCTATCTGGGTTTAATACAGAAAGGGTGCATCCTACTTCTGTAGTTCATCTTTAATCTCACAGTCATATCTATAATAGCTTTGGAGTTCCACCAGTTTCTACTAGTCGTCCTTAAGGAGAGGTGAATAATATGAATTTTGTTACTCTGTTCATCTTTATTCTTAGGTCACTGCTCAGCTGAGTAGGGTGCGATTGGTGTTTTATCATCTGAGGCCATAAGGGTTGGCCATTTTATGAAGATGGGTCCTCCCACTTCTTTTGGAGTGAATATGGAGGAGGATCCACATGGCTTCTTGGATAAAATGAAAAAAATATTTTAGGTGATGCAGGCTACTAATCTGAAGAGGGTAAACTTTGCAGCTTGTCACCTTAAAGATATTGTATATTAGTGGTATAAAGAGTGAGATAATGATAAGGGTGATATGCAAGAATCAATCTTATGGGATACTTTTTCAATGTCCTTTTTATATCATTTCTTTCCCCAAGAGTTGAGGCAAACAAAGATGAAGAAGTTTGTGAACCTTAAGTAGGGGAGGATATCTATCAAGGAACATACCTTGAAGTTTTATGAATTATCAATATATGCTCTTCATTTAGTGGCTAACATGCAGGAAATAATTAGGAATTTCACTTATGGGTTGAATTAAGATTTGATTTCAGAGAGTAAGACTACCTTGATAATTAAAGATATGGATATCTCTAAGTTTACCGTTACTATGAAGAAGGTATATGATGAAAATAGGAAATATGTAGAGTTCAAAGATCGGTAGGCTAAGAGAGATAGGTTTTCTGATAAGAGAGGGGCTAATTCTTAGGGTGGTTGGGATGATGGAAAATGGCAGAAAAAGAAGTAGGGGAGCTATGGTTCCTTCTATTCCTCTAGTGCTTTTTTCTAGTCAGCCGACAAACATCATAAAGATAGTGACAATTTTTAGGCACAGGGTGCCAAATCTCAGGCAAGCAGAGGTTAGTCAAATTCTTCATGCCATCTTTGTAAGTTCTGTGGTTATCCTCAATGGTGTTATTGCAATGAACTAAGGGAAAAATACTTTAAGTGTGGCACAGCAAGCCATTTACTCAGGCATTTGGTAAATAAGGTTGCTACAGGGGAGAATAAGAATCAACTGGCTTTATGTTCTGCTCCTACACCTGGCGGTATTACATCTACTTTATATTACAGCTCTTGGTTCCAGTGTTGGTAAGAAAGAGTTTTATGCTTATGCATCTTGACTTAAAACCGAGGCATCATATGATGTCGTTACTGGCACATTATAGTTTTTCTTGCATGACCTATATTATTCATGTGATTAGGGCTCTACTCTCTCTTATGTGACTTCTTAAATGGTTGTATCTTTTAGTTTCGATCCAAAAGTTATTTGGAATACTTTTTCTGTTTTACCCTAGTAGGTAACTAAGTTATCGCTAATAGTGTCTAAAGGGTGTGTGTGGTATTTTTTGGTAGCAGGCATACTATGATGGATCTTCTTGAGCTAGGTATGGTAGATTTTGATGTCATTTTGTTGCACTCTTTTTATGCGTCCATGGATTGTCGAACCCGTAGGGTTATCATTAGCTTCCTAGGTATGCTGGTTATAGAATGGGAGGGTGTTTCTTTATGTCCTAGGGTGAGATGTCTTTAGTATCTTCGAGCTTGGAGGTTAATCTAACAAGGTTTTCTTCATCACATGGTCCAGGTTAAAGATTTTAACTTTGAAGGTCCTTCTTTCCAGTCAGTTCTTGTTGTTAATGAGTTTTCTAAGGTCTTTTCAGATGATCTTCCTAGTGTTTCTTCAGATAGAGAAATCGAGTTTCCTATTGATCTAGTTCTATACTCTCGTCCGATTTCTATTCCTCCAAATAGAATGGCTTTGGCTGAGTTGACAAAACTCAAGGAACAACTAATAGCACATGGATCTTGTTTGAGTAAGCAGATACCTTCTGACATTCATTAGTGTAATAAACATGTAAGATTTGGATAATAAGTAAGTATTGGAATGTCTTGACATCTTGTAGGGTGGAAACAAGTTCATAGCTAACGTAGGACATCATACAAAACCATTACGGATCACATGTTACTAAATAACTTTGGAAACTTTCTTAATAAAACAATTGTTCACTTTCATGCCAAAGATATGGTATAGAGTATGCTTTACATACCTGACTGTCAACCTTCAATACTAGTCCTAAATGGACTTCCCATCTTTTCGGATTACTTATCTACAATGAACATATATAGCAATCTAGTATTAGCAACCAAACATCACAATTCAATTATTTGAATTCACCAAACTAGTGTTTAAGTAGTAAGACTTAATTACACCACAAACGGTGTCACTTTAACCCTCTTATACTCCAATTACATTCACATGCCATGCATATTCATACAACATCCTCCAATATCAAGTTTGGATTCATTTATCCTTCTAACCAATCCATTAAACCAAATTGAGCCATAGACATAAATAATCATCAATTCAATAGTATATCACCATATACCCTCCCATAACTCAATTACCATATCCATTTTCCATAACTCAATTACCATATCCACCTTCCACCATGGTGTGATGGTGCAAGAAGTGGTTCGATCGTCTCTTAGGGTGGAGATTTAGGAGAAGCAAGTGCTATATCCTATCTTGATAAAAATCAAGAGTGACGTTGGTGGGCAAAAGATAGTTGTGCTTGAGATCAGTGGTGATGGTACATTACGGTACTAAGAGAGGTTGTGTGTTCCTAATGTCGATGAATTGCGACAATGTATATTGTTTGAGGTACATGAATCACGCTATGTTGTTCATCCTAACTTGATTAATATATATCATGATATCAAGGAGATCTATTGGTGAAATAGCATGAATAGGGATGTGGCTATTTTTTCAGCCAAATGTATGGTCTGTAAACTCGTTAAGGTTTAGTACATGAGGTTAGGAGGGTCTTATCAAGAAATTGATTTGCCTGAATACAAATAGGAAGTGATTAATATGGTCTTTGTTACTGCTCTTCATTAGTCTCAGAATCAATATAATATGATTTGTGTCATCATTGATGAGATGAATAAGTTTACCCACTTTTTGCATATACAAACTACCTTCTCAGCCGACGATTATGTGAAGTTGTATCTTCAGGAGATTGTGAGTCTTCATGGGGTGCCTATTTAAATTATTTTTAATTGTGGCATGCAGTTTAGATCTCACTTTTGGCGATCTTTTCAAAATGGGTTGGGGACTAAGATTAGTTTGAGTATTGCTTTCTACCCACAGATAGATGGGCATGCAGAAGAACTATTCATATATTGGATGAGATACTTCGGGCTTTTGTGATGGATTATGGTGGCAATTTCGTTGGGCATCTACATTTGGTAGAGTTTGCTTACAACAATAGCTATCATTCTAGTATTAGCATATCCCCTTTTGAGGCATTAAAAGGTAGGAGGTGTATATCTCCTATTGGGTGGTTCGAGCTTGGTAAGGTGGATATGTTTTATCCCAACATGGTTTACCAGGCTCAGAAGGTGGCGGCGGTGATTTAGGATAGGCTTAAGGTTTTCCAAAGTTGTCAAAAGTCCTATAGGGATGTTAGGTGTAGAGACTTTGAGTTTGATGTTGGGGATATGGTTTTCCTAAAGGTATCTACCATGAAGGGAGAAATACAGTTTTGCAAAAAGAGGAAGCTCAATCCTCATTATGTTTGTCATTATGAGGTTTTGTGGAGAGTCGGTAATGTTGCGTATTAGCTGGATTTTCTCTCTAGCTTGAGCTTGGTTCATCAGGTCTTTTGTGTTTTTTTTTTTAAAATAAAATTGACCCATGATGGTTAAGGGGTTAAGCAACACCCCCAAGCTTTTTATTTCATCAAAAAATATAAGAACAAGGAGGAGGACTAGGCAAAAAACCTCCGAAAAGATGCAAAGCATAACATAAAGATTTAGTTAAGATACCTAAAATATGCCTTAGTAGCTTAACTCGATAGTATAAGATAATCCAAGAATCTAGGAATAATGTCCTCGGATAATACTCAATCAAAAAGAGCTCTTCAAAAAAGCTATATCTAAAACATATATAACCTATGAGAAGAGATATAAAATATGTAAGCTCAGATTCGGGATGACAAACCACCTCCAAGGTGTGGAGTCCACACACGATATCATCTACCTCTACTGCTCTGTGACCTTATGAGGGGTCTCATTACAATGGAGCTGGTAGCTGCTTTGTAATTGTGACCCTGTTGCTTAAAACTTCTTGGTGATAAACAATATTTTTTTTGGAACCTCTTGCCTTTCCTTATGCTTGTTCAAAATAACTTTAGGACCAAATGCTTTGAGAAGTTCTTGACATACATCTTTATCCTCTTTATCCTCTTCTATCGATAGGTTGTCATAGTCAACTTCATCTTCTGAGTGTATCACCCTATACTTATCATCCTCTATTTAAGAATCTATTTTGTTCTCTGTACAAATATCCTTGGAACTAGCTAGCTTGCTAATAGACTTTGCCAAAGCAGGAAAATATTCATTAGTGTGTTTAGCAACCAAACCAAATTTATTTTTCCGTTTAAAATGTTTATCATTTTTCCTAGCCCTGTCTTTCTTCTTTCCTTATTCCTTTTCCTGTTGATCTTGCTTTCTTTGTAGTGCTTCCTTTTTTTTTTTTTATATATATTCCAACTCCACAATCAAAGAAGAAGACAACTTCTCATTCCTTTCCTGGATCAAATTATCAAATTAACCAACATTCCCAATATGGGTTACTAGTGCCTGCACATTCTCCATTTCAACACCAGATGATTCCACATCTTTCTCAGCTCTAGTAACCACTTCCTAAGAGACATGATGTTTGATCCCATTATTTTTTTTCGGCAAATCCATAAGACACCTATCACCTCCCTTTATATCATCATCAGAATCATCATCAATAGAACCATGGGACTCAGGGGGCTTGGAATAAGATTTCAGCAATTCCTTCCCACTATTTAATCTATCAGAACAACCAGTACCAGCGGGTTTAGGGGCGTTGGAATCATTCAAGTCAGTACCTGGGATGTTTTGCTACTCCAGCATATCAAATGGATTTTTGTTGTTATTTTGAGAAACTTGTGAAGCTTTTTGTTTAAACACTTTTAGTTGATGGTGTTATTATGCTTGTTGTTCATGATTGGTATTTTTACCTGTTCTTTAATGCTTTTTCCACTTCTAATAATCTTGTTTTTCAAGTAATGGAAGTGCATCAGTGATTTGGTGACTACTAGCCATTGTTGTGTCATGTTGAGCTATGGTTTTGCCCTCCTTTAGAAACTAATTTTTAGTGTTATCACTGCTGTTTTGTTGCTGTTTTTCACTATTTTCAGCATCTTCTTTTTGATGTTTACTCTACTTGAACTCATCATCCCATCGCTTGATAGTGCAAGTCATATTGTTGTGCCCCTAATGCTTGAAATAAGTACAAAATTCTAGAATCCCTTCATATTATACATGCTTCCACTTGCCTTCAACATTCTCGTCCTCATCAAAACCCATCCACATATGATGTGGTGTCGGTTTAGTAAGGTTAATTTAGATCTTAACCTTTGCCATACTCCCACTTGTCTTTTTATAAGTAGCTAAATCCAAGAATAAAGATTTAACTATTGGAGACAATAAAGGAGCTATAAATTCCATACAGTAGCAATGCTAAGGTAGCCTAGGTAAGATAGCCCAAACAAGAACTAAATAGCTTTCTTCATCTGGTTTAAAAGTTGGTGTCCAGATTTGAAACCTCCTAAGCTGACCCTCTATGTACATTCTCCCCTTGGTCCAAATTGTGGAGTGATCATACTCATTGTCGAGGTCAATTACAAGTGCTTTGAGTTAAAGAGAGTAAGCTTCATATTACCCCTAAGCTCTATTTGCAACAAAAACTCTTTCCTTATTACCTCCTTTTTTGGCATAGTGTTTGTCCATTTACTAGTGAGTATAAAATTATATTTTTTAGATTGTTTCACCAAAAAGTCATCTCTTTTAAATACCATAGTTGAAAATCCTTATTTTGAGGTAATTTTGGGTGGGTTAATATCAATAGGGACTGATTTCAAAGATTCTTGAGCTCTCATTTTTGTAATCACTAAGTAAATAACTATTAGTATTGAAGGTAGAGGGACTTTGGGATTTTTGGGGCCAAATAGGGTTTGTGTTGGGGTTTTCATGTGGTGATTTTGGGTCATTCTCTTTTGGTTCATTCGGTTCATATATAGAAATGTTTGGACAAGATACAGGGCTTTTTGGGATTCAAAGTTATAAGAAATTTTCATTGGTTTGGAGTTATGAATATATGGGTTATTTTTTGATTGATTATTGTCTTGTGAGTGTTTTGGTTAATTATTTTTGGAGTAGGGTGCAGGATTTTGGAAAGGTTAGAGGATAGGATATAAGAAGTAGTATTCTCAGGAACAACTTCACCATTCACCCCACCATTACCATTAGTGACATCACTTTGTAACACACCATTTTGGGACTAGTTTTTTGGATTATGAACACTTTTTTGGGACTGTTTTTGGGGTTATATAGCATCTGCAGCACGCATCACATCAGTACAAACCTCAAAACAATGAACTACATCAATATCACTGTGCACAACACTATGTGCATTCCCATCAACACCAATCATTGCAGATAGAGTTAGCATAAGATGTTTAGGAGAGGAAAATTTACCTGTAAGATCTTCAATTGACTGTACACAATCATCCTCTTCATCAACATCATTTTATTCATCGGAATTCAAATTGGATGATAATTGAGGAGAATCAATTGAGTCAACCTTTGGGAAATCAACAATTGGATTAGTTTGCACAAATTTCCCTGACCAATTTTGAGTTTTAGCCGTCGGAGCTCCACTGAGAGAAAATTGGGGTTTTGAAACCCTAATTTCCAAATTGGACATATTCTTAGATGAATTAGATAGGGCTTTTGGGAAACTGGACTTGCCGACAATATTTTCCATCGAATTTAATTAGAAATTTTGAATTTTATGCTATGGCACAGTGGTGCCGCCGTCATCATAAATCGTTAGTGCTGGCGCATTTTCAAATTAAAATTTGTGGCATTTGACATATTGATTTTTGGGGATTCTTGGTGGATTTTTCTCACCTTAGTGAGGTGCTTCTGATGGAGTGTTGCTTTTCTCATTTTTCGGTGAGACGCAGCAATGCCACCATTGCCGAAATTCTCCACTTGTGACACTGCCTTCAATCTAAATTCAGGGTCGATTAGAGCAGTATAATTTGGGGCTTTTTAGTAGGGTAAGTTTGCGGTGGAGTGGCATTTTTGTTTGCAGTGGTCTACTGCCACAAAACTCATTGGAGCTCTGGCGTCAGTAGAGAAATCTCCATTTGTCCCACCTTTTGAGCTGAATTCTTGGAAGATGAGTGATCCTTGGCTTGCGGACAAGACCCAAAAGTTTTTCCATCACCATTCCCACTGAGAAAACATTAAATCGTCGTTATTTGATCTCCCAAACTTTTTGGATTTCCCACCTCAGAAAAAGAATTTTTCTTATTGTGAGGAATATTTGGAATCACAATCTGGTCCCAATTAACAAATCCAGATTCTTAGTGCTCCACATATGCTTTCATGGCTTCCAAATTGCTCAGTGGACATAGCTGCAAGTGCAATATTTATCTGTTCTAATTTTTGAGCATAAAGAGATAATTTTGTTGATGAATCCTTTTGTTACTAATCGGCACTATTTGTGCCCATATTTTTTGACTAGTCTAGTGGCCAGAGCACCTCCACCGGCAACGTTGAATCCATTTCATGGAAAATTCTAGAGAAAAATCTTGAGAGAAGGAAGATGAATTTTCCTACAGAGAGAGGGTTTTATTTTTAGGTCTTTCATGTTTCCCTGTTGAGGAAGTGCATTAGTGATCCTTCTTTGGTTGTTCCTTTAGAAGGATTGGGTATCATAAATTCTCTTCCTTATGAGGAAATACCAATTAAAATCTTGGATAGGAAGGTTTGTCGGATGCGAACCATGGATGTGGCACCGGTTAAGGTTCTATGGTGGAACCACAAGATGTAAGAGGCTATTTAGGAAGAAGAGTAGAACATGAAGTCCAAATATCCTCATTTGTTTTCTGCTCCTAGGGTTCGTATGAAAGGTATGTGTCTTCAACACATCTTTATTTTTTGAGTTTGTTAAAGGAAAGATTAATATTTTTTCCTCTTTGTTTTAAAACTTTGTTAATGATTAGGAATATATTTGATAATGCAAATGACTCGTGCGTGTGGTTACCCCTTCTTTGTCCGTCATTTGGGGATGAATGTTCCTAGTGGAGGAGACTATAACACCTTGGGTTTTGACCCTTAGAAAATTTCCTAGAATTCTGGTCTCTTGACCCGATACGACTCATGGGGATGAGCCATATAATGGGGTATGAATGGTATGGTCCTTTCGTATGTTGACTAGTGTTGATTGGTGAGATGGATTTTGGTTACTAAAATAGATACAAATTAAGGGTATAATTCGTATTGGTGGGTACGGGTCATTTGGTTCCTTAACTTAATATTAAACTTTATTACTTAGGTTGGATCTGAGTACGAGTGGCTCACGGTGAGTTCTAAGATAGGGTAGTAGTCGTACCATGGACTCATATGGTCGACAATGTCTAAATCTTCTTTTGGTTTAATCTGTTAGGGGTACGGATGAAGGGTACGAATAATATGCTTTATATACAAATTAGTTGGATGAGTCATATTCTCGACAATGTTAGATCCAAAGGTGAGGGCTAGGGTATGAGTGGAGAGTTCCAATCATATTGGAGAGTACAACATGGTGATTCATTCATACCCCTGTGTGGGATTTTGGTGCAACTTAAGTGGGGGTATTATAGATATTTCCCCACTTACCCTAATATGGTCCTATGACTTCTAACCTACTTGGGTGGTTATTTACCCTATTAATTCATTCATTAACACATAGAAACGCTTCTAAAATAGTCTATAAATCTCTCAAAAGATTTTGGTCAAGGAAATCTAAGGTTTCAACTAGAGAATTCATTTGGGGCTTGTCTTGGTGATTTCATTCCATCATCATCTTTGTTTAAGGTATGTTCTCTTCAGTCATTATTAATTATAACTAGAAACATGGTTTTTATGAATTTTCTCATGACTTCATTGATTGTATGATTTTGGTTTACAAATATGAATAGGGGGTTTTGATATTAATTGGTTGGTTATGGTTTTCCATTATTTTAGTTATTCTTTATGTGCATTAAGTGTTGGATAATTGGATTGCATTGAAACAGTTTAATGGTAATTGAAATCTGTTTTGGTTATATTATGCCCCCAATGTGTTTGACAAAATGACTATAGGCATGTTTTAATTTCATCGATTAATTTTAATGGAACTCTTTCTTGTTTTAAAACCTGGTATTACAATTATGAATGGTTTAAATAAACTGGAAAGTTAAATATCTAAATGGTTAATCTTTTGGGGTACAACAATTTGGTTGATTTGTAAAAATTCACCTTTTAATTCACGATCCATCCTATCTGTTTCTTCAACTTTCATAAAAAATTTGGCCAAGACATATTCGGTTTTGTATTTGTCGGGCTCTACAATATTTACTTATTTTTTCTTTCCCTGTCAATAAGGTAGCATATAATGATCATACTCTCAATTTTTGTTGCTCCATTCACGATCATGATCAAACCTTGATTCCCACCTTTGCTTTCATAGGCGGGGCGGGAACCTCTTGAATAGTTAGCCAAATGTCGAATCTATTCATAAAGTTTCTTGGCCTTTTCATCATCATACTCCTTAGATGCTACAACATTCACCATTTTTATGGGTGCACCCATCACATTCTTTGTTAAAAGCTCTAATTTTGTCATCATTTTGCAATGTTTTTCTCCCTCTTTTCATCTCTCTTCTTTTGCTCTTTATCAGAAATAGAGGTAGTCGAGGAGCCTTTTGGTTCCTCAGCATCACAGGTATCCCACCCCCAATTTTTCTTGGTCACTTCCTCAAGTAAGGTTATAGCTATATGATAAGTCAACTTCACAAGAGAGCCCCCAGCCGCTTTGTCTACCATGGTTTTATTGAGTGGGTCAATGATATGGAATGGAAACATGACACTTTTGATGCTTAAAATAATGATTTATGCATGAACTTAGGGAGTTTTTTTTTAGTTATGATGCACTTTGTCATAAATTATAGGTAAAAGAGGTTTATGACATAATCTGAGCAAAATTTGGAGAAACAAACCTGAAAAAAACAACTCCAATAAGTATATGAGTCCACTCATGAGTCGTAATCATTTGATATGACTCGTATGCTGAGTCCTATGAGAAACAAAACCAAAATCCAAATCATGAAACTAGGTATGAGGAATATACGACTTAAGTAGCCCAATCATAAGATAGGGTACAAGTCTTATGCTGAAGTCGAAAGAATAATAGAACCCAAGCTACTATCCAGAAATTGAAGTGTCAGAAGTATACGAGTCTAAAGTTAAGTATGAATCACATATGGATGTCGTACCCCAACCATTATTCAAGAACTAAAAAAACTAAAGTCCCGAATAGATATGGATGAAGAATCTGAGTCGTATACATGATTATAACTCATAAGAAGATGTCGTAATCTGAACAGAGAATTGTGGCCATGGGAAGATTATGAACTGGAAAGGTTACGACAAGGCAGGGTACGACTTGTAATCTAAAGATATGAGTAACGACCGAGTCGTACCGGTTGTCGACTTAACCTTACTTTTCCCATTTTTAATAGGACTTTTTTATTATGTTGAGATATTATAAATACCCTTGGGTTTATCTTTAATTAGGTTACGCATTGCGACATTATCTTACACACATTTACTTTCTTCTACATTATTTGTTGAGATTTAAGGTTTTATTCAATTAAAGACTTTAGAGTTTATTCATATCAATCTTGTACAATTGATTTTAAGTGTTCTTCATTGATAAAAATGGTTTCATTCCCAAACATGAGTGGCTAATCTGCTCATATAGGGTTGTATGAACCTTGGCAGGATTAGCTTGGTAAAGAAAGTGTGAGATTTAATTCTTCTTGGGTTTCTACATATATCTTAATTCTCCTTTGTATTAATTAGCCTCAAGTAGCTGTAGATACTTGAGATAGCTTGTATTTTCATTCATTTGATAACTAAGAAGTTTCTAATTAGGTAGTGAGAATTAAGACAGTTGTATGATAACTAAGTATGACTAGGGCCAAAACAAAGGACAATAAGGTGACACTCTAAGATGATAACTAAGTCAACGGGTGAAATTTATCTTCTGGATAATACCTAACATGTATGTTTTACATCTAGAAACTAGTATAATTGGGTTGAACATGAGAAATTTACGTAGTTGAGAAGCCAGGGGAACACAGTCCTAGTGTTTGTCTCATATCGATTTCAACTAAACAATACTCAAGAGTTAGTTACTACTTACTACTAATACAAAAATCCCCCCATTTGCTTTACTGTATTGCTCGTGATTTACATAAAGTCTTATAACTATTCATGTTTTCCCTATGGGATTGACCTTAGCCTTTTTGGGTTCTTATATTTGCAATCAACCACTTTATACTTCAAGTAGAGGTGTATTTCTGGTGACTTCAAATTTTGGCAGTGTTGTCGGGGATGATGGTTTGAATGGTTATCAGAATTGGTGAATTTTATAGGTTTTAATTTTCTGTTTTTAGTTTGGCATAGGTTGGTGATGACAAGCACAAGGATTAAAGGTAGAACTTTACTCCATTTTAATCCAGAACATAAGAGAATCCTTCAAACACCAATAAGGATGGAAGAACAACTTCATGACATGGTTCAAGATCCCCCACCTGTGGATCCAAATATGGCACGTATAAGTCTTCCAATAGATCCACAAGAAATTTCAGACTTACAGACACAACAACTATTGGAGAAAGAACATAGGGAAATCGAACAAGCTAGAGCTGTCGCAGGGGCCGGAGTAGCTCAGGAACATGGGATAGTCAGACCTAAATAGATTGTTGGTCATCGAGTACAGAGGGGCAGAGCTCCATTGATGAGGCCATACTAGCATTTGAACCCATATGAGGATGAATATGATAAATATCTTGGTTATGTTAAGCCTGACGAATCAGGATCCATCATTACTCCGGCGTTATCCCTAAATGTGAAGTTAGATATTACTAGTACTATGATCCAACTATTGAATATGAAAGGTGCATTTTCTGGTGCAGCTAAGGATGACACAAACATGTATCTTACAAATTTTGTAGGTATCAGCGCAAACTATAATATTTAAAGGCTTAATCAAGAAGCATTGAGAATGAGATTGTTCCTATTTTTGTTGACCAGAGAAGTATCTTTATGCCTAGGAGATCTTTCTAGAGGATCTATCAATACCTGGCATGAGTTAAAAACATAAATTTTCAACAAATTTTTCCATCCTTCATGGATGCTACAATTAAAGGATGAAATTTATAACTTTAGACATCTACGTGCAGTGTCCATGTATGAGGCATGGTCTTAGTTCAAGAAAAAGTTGAGCATGGTACCAAATCATGGATTCAGAGAATCACACTTGTCTAAGTTCTTCTATAGATTATTGAATAAAAGTTCAAAAGCTATGTTAGATATAATTTTATGCATAGACTTTATTCGTCTTCATTAGAAAGATGAACAAGAAATGCTTGATGATATTATGGTTACCAATAGAGGATGGCACACATGAGATTCAGAACTTAGTGGTGGTACATATTCTATTGCGGCATCAAATACCTATGGAATAGTAAATGGTATGGTAGCACAAGAGGTTGCATAACTTCATACATATCTCGGGTTGCTGATAAAACAGTTTGCTTCAATGAATGCTTAGAAAGTAAAGTTAGTTGTTACACAAGTGTCAACATCCAAACAATTTTAAATTGAATTTGAAAAAGAGGTGAATTTACGTGATCGTACATTTGCATATTTCTGAGCTCAAGGGCAAGTAAATCAAGGTCAAAACTATTTTAATAATAGGTTTAGTGATAAAGATGTTGATTGGTGGTGTAAGGAATACTATAAGGAGTATAGTGATAAATATATTCCACCAGGAAGTCGAGATACAGAGTCCAGAATGGGGACACTCCTGGCTAAGTTGGTCAAAGGGAAAGAAAGTCAAGAGAACTGGTTTAAAGATATCAATGTTGATCTATCAAGATTGAACCAGAAAGTGGAGTCTCATGCTACCACAATCAAACAATTTGAATAATAATTTGGTATGATGTTAGCCGTAGTGAATAATAGACAACGTGGGACTCTTCTGAGCAATATGGTGGTAAATTACAGAAATAAAAGTCAATGCCATATCATTCCCACTCAGCGATGTAAGGTTAGTATAGATCCACCTATACCTATGATTGATGAGCAAAAATATGGGGAGGAGTCGGTTGATATGGGGAGTAGCAATAAGCCAAATAAATCAGAACAAAAGATGCCAGAACTTATGGTGAAACCCATTCCAGGACCATGGCCTCCCTAACCACAAAGACTGAAAGAGCAATAAGAAAAAGGTAAGTATCAGAAATTATTGTCTATGCTAAAAGAATTAAGTGTCAACATACCGCTTGTAGAGGCATGGGAGCAGATGCCATTTTATGTAAAATTCATGAAGGATGTGATCACCAAGAAGAAGGTTGTTAGGTAAGATATAGTAGTCAATATTCATCAATGCAGTTCAGTAGTGACTAGATCTCTGGTAGAGTATAAAGAGCACCCTGGAACTTTCACAATATTGTGTACTATCGGGTCTTTAAACTTCACTCAAGCATTATGTGATTATGGGGATAGTATCAATCTTATGCCCTTGGCTGTATTCAAGCAGTTTGGATTGGAATCTCCCAAACCAATCACTATGAGACTAGTGATGGCTGACAGAACTATTACGAAGCTGCTTGGTATCCTTTATGATGTATCGATAAAAGTGTCTTATTTTCAATTTCCTGCTGATTTTGATATATTAGATTGTAAAGTGGACTTTAAAGTCCATATTGTCTTAGGAGGACCATTTTTGGCTATGAGAAATGGCATCTGATGTTGAGACTCAATGATGAATATGTGACATTTAATGTATGCAAATCTATGATGCAGTCTTATGATTTAAGAGTGGTATAAGTTATTAATGTAGATGATTAAGAGACAAGTTTATTCCATGATGTTGATGTCTTAATCTTGTGGGATGATGCTTTTGATACAGTTGTTCTTATTGAAGAAATATTAGGTGTTGAGGCTCTTGCAGTTGTGATCATGAATTTTCATTCTGAAGGTATTTAGGAGTTTGAGGAGCTAGTAGGTGCATTGCAAGGGATTGGTTATAACTATGAAAAAAAGAACCTTGATCTAGATTTTAAAAATATAACAACTCCACCAGATTATCCATCTATTAAAGAACCACTGGTGTTGGAGTTGAAAGCCCTCCTCTATCACTTGAAATATGGATTTTTAGGAGACAACAACACCCTACCAGTTATTATTGCAGCTGATCTAAAAATTTCAGAAGTTGAAGCATTGTTGTCAGTGTTGCGAAACTTCAAAAGGGTCATTGGATAGTCCACTGCAAATATTGTGTACTCGCCAAATTTAGCTTGCACCAAATTGTATTCCATATATTAAACACCAGCGATAAATTAATCCTCCTGTGTAGGAGGTGGTTAAGAAATAAATCATCAAGTGGTTAAATTCTGGTGTGGTATTTTCTATTATAGATAGCAAGTGGGTTAGCCCAGTTGAATGCGTTCCAAAGAAGGGCGAAATACCTATCATCCCTAATAAGAAGAATGAACTAGTGGCTTTGAGACCAGTCACTTGATGTAGAATTTGTATGAATTATAGAAAGTTTAATACGTGGACTCAGAAGGACCACTTTCCGATGTTGTCCATATATCATATATTGGAAAGGTTAGTAAGGCAGAAGATGGTATTGTTTTCTTGATAGGTATTACGGTTATAATCAATTTACTATAGCACAAAAATATCAATAGAAGATATCCATTACATGTCCTTATGGGAACTTTGCATTCAAATGAATGCCATTCTGGTTATGCAACACCCCAGCCACTTTTCAAAGTGTATGATGTCCATTTTTTATGATATGGTAGAAGACGACATTGAAGTCTTTATGGATGGTTTTCCGGTGGTTGGGGACTCTTTTGATTAATTTCTAAAGCACTTGAAAAAAGTTCTACAGAGGTGTGAAGAATGCAACTTGGTACATAATTGGGAAAAGTGTTATTTCATGTTTAAATAAGGAGTGTGCTTGAGCATAAGATTTCAAAGAGAGGCATAGTGGTTGATAAGTCAAAAGTGGAGGTGATTGAAAAACTAACTTATCGATTTTTAGTACTGGGGATTCAGAGTTTCCTAGGACATACAGGTTTTTATTGATGAGTTATCAAGGACTTCTCAAAGATTGTTGGTTCACTTTGCAAGCTACTCAAGAAAGAAGTAAAGTTTGATTTTGATGAGACATGTAAGAAAGCTTTTGAAAACATAAAAGAGAAGTTGGCGTCTGCCCCAATCAATAAGTCTCCTTATTGGTCTTTGCATTTTAAAATTATGTGTGATGCTAGCGAATTGGACTTAAGGGTTGTACTAGGCCATAGAAATAAAAAAAATCCTTCATCCCATCTACTATGCTAATAAGGCACTAAACCCTACTCAAAAGAACTATACCATGACAGAGCAAAAGTTATTATCAGTGTTTTTTGCCTTTGAAAAGTTTAGATCTTACTTGGTTAGGACAAAGGAGATTGTGCACACTGATCATGCAGCATTGCGGTACTTAATAGGTAAAAAAGAATGCAAAGCTATGGCTTATTTAGTGGGTGCTACCATTGCAAGAATTTGATTTTGAGGTAAAGGACAGAAAAGGTACAAAGAATCAAATTGCGGATCACTTGTATAGACTAGAGGAGAAAGCTATACAAAAGATTGCTTAGAGTTTAGAGATGATGATAGCTTTCCAAATGAATAGATATTAGTAGCTTCAAATAATTTGATTCCATGGTGTGCTGATTACGTAAATTACTTATCAAGTGACCTAGTCCCAAAAGATTTCTCATGCCACCAATGCCAGAAATTCATGCATAAGGTAAGAAAATTTTTCTGGGACGAGCCTTATCTTTTCAAAATTTGTGCAGATAGAATCATTTGTAGGTGCATTCCTGAGATAGAGATGATGATCATAGTAGAGGCATGGCATGATCAATTGAGGGTGCCCTTGGAGGGGCCCTAACATCTCATAAGATCCTACAATGCGGATACTATTGGATGACCATATTCAAAGATGCTCATGACTATGCTAATTCCTGTGATCAATGCCACCAACAAGGTACTACTATGAGAAGACATGAACTAACTATAACTCCTATCTTAGAATTGAAAGTATTTGACGTATGGAGTATATACTTCATGGTACCTTTTGTAAGTTCGCGTGGCATGAAGTACATACTAGTAGCTGTTGACTATGTGTCAAAGTGGGTGGAAGCGATTTCACTTCCTAACAATGAAGAAAAGAGTAGCACAATATTTTTGAGGAAGAATATATTTTCTCGATTTGGAATGCCAAATATATTCTCTCCATTTGGTATACCATGAGCTATTATTAGTGATGGAGGGTCAAATTTTTACAATCATCTATTTAAGAATCTACTTATAAAATATCCAGTGAAACATCAGGTGGAAACACCTTATCATCTACAGATAAGTGGAAAAGTTAAAAGTATCCAATAGAGAAATCAAGTACATATTGGCAAAAACTGTAATGCCAATCGGAATGATTGGGCAATTAGGTTAGATGATGCATTATGGGATTATCGTACATCTTACAAAACACCCATAGGTTCTTCATCTTATCAGTTTATGTATGACAAAGCTTGCCATTTAACAATTTAACTTGATCATACAACAGTATGGATGTTGATGAAGCTAAATTTAGAGTGGACAGCTACAACTAAATTTAGGTTTAATGGTATAAATGAGTTAGAGCAATTCTGGCTCTGGGCATATTAAAGTTCTGCACTTTACAAGGAGAAGATAAAGTTGTATCATGACCGGAAGATTGAGAAAAGAATGTTTAAAAAAGGTGACCAGGTGCTACTGTATAATTGTAGAATGTATTTTTTTTGGGTAAGCTAAAGTATAGATGGCATGGTCCATTCACAGTGATAAGTGTGTATCCCTATGGTGCATTAGAACTAATAAAGGATCGCACAAATTCATTCAAGGTTAACAGACAAAGAGTTAAGCACTATATGGGAAATCTTGTAGAACTACATGAGCTAGAATATATCGACCTTGATAAAGTGAGAGTAATCAATCCAACTGCATTGTACCACAATGTTAAATCAAGCACTACATGAGAGGCAACCCATGAGGCTAGTTTGTGAAATCTAGGTATCCAATTTAGCCACGTCGTGCCACGACATTAAACCAAGTGTTGAATGGGAGGCAACCCATGTTTTGGTACTTGATTTAATTATAGGTTAATGTGTTTGTTCAATGTGTTGGACTTAAAGAATAAATCAAAAATTTAGACAAGTTAGAAAGGGTATCATACGAACTCTTCACGTGTCGTATCTATACGATACAACTCATGAATAGGGGTTGTAAGGACCTGGGAGATGGATCCGAATTAGAAATTATGTTCTATAATCTTAAGACTCTTGGTATGAGTCATAGTCTCTCGTTACGATTGTGACCAGGGGTTGTACCCACTCCAGAACCAAGGTAAGAACCCCCGGCCATCTGAGTCAAGGAAATGAATCGTACTCTGGATTCAAATCATATCGACGATTTATACCCTAGATTTCTTGGTCAGCCCTTAGATTGACCCAATCCAAAATTTAAATAAAAAGGAAAATTATGACCTGATAAGACACTTGAATCTTCTCACTCATATCCACACTATTTTTCTCAAAATTTTCAACTCAAATCCTAATGATTAACTAGTTTTCAACTGAATCTAACAACCAACGACATTAATTTCTCGATTTTCCATGATTTGCAACTTGAATTTAAGGCTTTTTAGATCCAAAATTACGATCCTCTGCTATACACATACCAAGTAAGTTCTTAATTTTATTTTGGCTATATTGTAAGTTGAAAAGTGTTGTATGAGGTATTATCAACTTGTATTAAGTAGAATTTCATCAAATGACAATTATTGGTACCCTATATTTGAATTTGAATTTTTAAAATAGGGAGTAGGGATGATATTGGGTTTTTACTTGGAATTTTATGTGCTTATGTGTTATGAAATGGTGGATATAGCTGATTAGAGTAGTGGGTATATTAGGAATTTCATCATAGTCAAATTTTGGAAGTTGGACTTTTATGTTGTAGTGGATACGGGACTACTTACGACTCGTAACCACCATTATGGGAGTGGTAATGAGACTCATACCTACTGAAAACATGGAAGTCTTAAAAATTTAACGATCTGGAATGGATACGACTCAACTTTACGAGTCATTTGCCAACCTAACGACACGTACATATAAATGGCACACATCAGGGAAGAAATTAAAATTGAACAAAAGTTTTTGACCAGCCTATGACTTTTGGTCATGAGTAGTAACCAACAGGCACGACCAGTGAGGATGAGTCGTAAGCTGGCCAGTTAACAATGATAATGTAATAGTTGGGTTACAACTCACATATATGAATCTACCCAGTAGTTATGACTAGTAAACACCACTCGTACCAAACTGAATCAACACACATTGAACTTTTATTTCTAGTTTTTCTTTTCTTTTATTACCTTAGTTACTAACTTTAGCATATTTGCAGGAAAATGCCTTTAAAGAATGCATCTACATCCAAAACTGTGGCAAAAAAAAAAGAAATTAACAAAAGTCGATGGGAAGTAAAGAAACTAATGAAAATTTAAGCTTGATGGAAAGTAGTGGTGAGGAGTATACCGAGACATCTTCCAAAAAAGCTACACAACAAGAAAAAGGATCAGCTAAAGCAAAAGGGAAGAAAGCAATTTCCCAAGATTCTAATACTCTATGACCTAAATGACTAAGAAGAAAGAATTCCGCGGTCTCCCTCAATATACACTAGTTCCAACTGATGATTATGATGATGAGGCTGAGCCTAGTTCAACAGAGGAAAGTGTGGAAAAGAGGCATGGTCTTAAGGTAGATGTGCCCCCGATTGATAGCCAGGGCCCCCACTAGAATTAGCCCCAACCCTAGTGCCCATCGTTGAATAATTTGGGTACCCCAACATACAGGGGACATTTTCAATTGGCATGTCTTAGCTAGAAAATGGAAAGGTTAAGAGAGTATTATATGAAAAGCGGAGAATGACAACTACAGGAAATGATGAGTTATCTGAGTTAGCAAAATGTTTCAGATGATACAGGTTTGATTGGATGATTAGTAGGTATAGTAAGATGTTAGTCTGTGAGTTTTTTGCTGTCTACAAAGGTGAGTTGATGAGATAGCACCCACATGGCATGTTGTGGAAGGGAGGTAACCTGGAGTCTTCACTAATGAATTGAGAAGTTTGGGTTGATATATTGCCCTTGACAATAGGAAGGTTTTTTTATGGGCAAGCATATCAAGCCCTATCCAACACAACCGAGATGGACTATAGAATGGAAGAGAGAATTCAGATCAACAACCAAACTTTAGGTACGGATGACATATGGTGATATTTAGATAGATCGCTGAGAGGATTGTTTCATATGACAAGCACGCCACTTCGGTTGCAGGTGATATGCAGGATTCACAATATATCAAAAATATCTCCCTCACTTTTGAGGTTAACGTATGGTGGACTATTGCTCGTCACAGGCTATGTCTAACTATAGGTGATGATATATTAAACCCATTTCGGTGACAATGATAGCTGGTTTTACATAGTGCTATATTTTTTATGTTGGGGAGTTTCTAGTCTGAGAATTAAGAGATATGGCTATTGTAGAACAAAAAACATTACTAGCATACCCCTGTAGGATCATGTAGATATGTTTAGCTGTCGCGTATTAGAGATTCTGATCATTGATGTCATAAGGGACGCCCGTAGGACATTTGATATTGGTCTAATACATGATGCAAAAAACCTACTAGCCCGACCTATGAGGCAGTCAACAGATGCTATGGCAGGAGCTTTCCCGCTAAACGAGAAGACAAATACTACTGCAACTGTTAAGGCTTTCGATACAGGTGCATGGACTTAGACTGGACCAATAGATAGAGTAAGTACTTCTTGTGCTCTACCACTAGTTTAATCTGTGCCACCTAGACCACAAGGTATGCCCCCTGGTATTATGATAATATCATAGGCTGCATGGATAGAAGTAGTGACCTTATTAGATACACTAGCTGTGAAAGTGACCAACATAGAATGTGGTTTAAAAAGTTGAATAAGACAACAAACAATTGTACAAGATAGGCACGTATAAGGCCACCTGGATGTATTTGAGTTGAATATCACTCAACAGGTAGGTAGTGGGCAGATGCCCAATGTTACTGAAATCAAAGCAGAGATTGTAGTTATAAAGGGTATGGTTACTGAGATGTTCGAGAGGACAATGGTTTCTTATTCTATTATAGAGACTGTGAGACCACAGTTGAGGTGCCAAATATTTTGGCAGTTTTGGTAGATGAGAACATTGTGCAGACCAAGGCAGAAAGGGCGGAATAGAAGAGAAAGAAAAAAAAGTAAAAGAAAAGAGAAAAGAGGCAAGAGAGGCCAAGAAAGCCAGACGTGGTGGAAGTCAGGATGGGCAGAAACAAGAGATGGCTAGTGGATCTAGAGGATTAAGAGATCCTGCTCCTGATGTTGAGGGGGTCAATGATGTGCCCCTACTAGTTGTTGATCTAGTCCTAGTTGGGATAGTTGATGATGAAAGCAGGACCCGATCCCAGGGTCCACATGCAAATATTAATCCACCGACGCTAAGAGCTCCTAGGTACAACACTTTTTCCCTACTCTAGATTATATTTATAGCATTAAGGAAAGTGTAATATTCTTAAGTTGTGGGTGGGATACCAAAAATTTTTGGAACTTTTTGAATATTTTCATATATAGCTAAAACTAAAGTCTTTTATGACTTGCAGGCTTGAGGCAGGCAGCTGAGATAGGGAGTATTTCAGTTGTAACACCTTGATTTTTTGAACTGAAATGCTACACGGTGCTCATGACCTTAAAGGACCACAAACTAACCCATGACTGATATCTATACCTATACACTACATAATATACTGAATAAATGCAGAAATAAAGGCTGTAAGTCCATAAGGTTCATATCTGATAAAAATATAAAATCTGAGTGGGGTATGAAATACCCAAAATAACTGAAATAAACTATCTAAATATGATAATCTGAAAGCCTCTATAGTCTGAATAAGGAGATGATGGAACATGTCTCTAACTAACTCCATCTAGAGAAATTAAACTAAAATAATAAATAAAATAAAATAATATCGTCTTTGAATGGATGAGGACTCACTGCAACTCTGCGACCGAAATTCTACTGTTGATCTAGAACACGTGCCTCTGAACCTATAGTGTAACATAAGAGAAAGCACCATAGTGCAAATACAATAGTACATCTGAATGTACTGAGTATACAAGTGAGGTAGGCTAAATGCAAAGGGTTATATGCATGAACAATGCTGACTAATATAAATGTAAGAATACATACATGCATACATAACTGTAACTAAAATCATGGAGATACTGACTACTGAGTCTGAATACTGACAATATGAGTGTACTGATACTGAGGTACTGAATAGATAAATGACTATTTCTAATAGTTCAAACTATGAAGAACTGGTCTGGTTGACTGTGTCAGACAGTCCTAAAGCTAAATACTGATATCATGAATTCTGATAACTGATGTGACTGATACATGAGTTCAGAAAACTGATACAACTGATAGCATAAGTGACTGTATCTGACAGTCCATAAATCTAAAGGAACTATCTAAATTTCATTCTATTTCTGAGTTGACTGTATCTGACAGTCCTAAAATCTGAAGAACTATCTGAGTTCTTTTACTGAGATTGGGTGACAGTAGCTGACAGTTCTGAAATCTATAACTAAAACTGTGAGAGGTAGTTGTTTAACCGACATGCCCCATATATGCTATAACAGCTTAGCTGGGGTCCAATCTGTGCCCTGATTAGAAGGGTGTCAATATCGCGTCACTAGTAAGGACAGCTGTAAGTGACCCTTACCTGGCAGGTACTCAAATGAGAATGGTAGGAACCCTAAACTAATAGGATAAGACACCTCATCAACCCTAATCTGATAGGTTAAAACTTCTCAACTTATGCTGGCTATGTAGTTGTGGAACACAAGGATGACTTTTAAGAATCACACCCTGAATTGGTAGGTGAGTTTCCATCCTTGGGTTCACTCCATGCTAACTTCTACTCTCATCTGAAGGACACTAAACTGAATAACTAAGCTGAAATGAATAATTGAACTGAACTGATTAGCTAAATTGATATTGATTAACTGAACTGATACTAGTGGTATTGTTTAGTGGAGCTAAACTAAGTTTATTGGATTCCGATGGCTAATGAAATGTATTAAGTTCTGAGGACTGATTGAGAGTACTGAAATTACTGAGATCACTAGGAATACTGCTGTTACTGAGATCAATAAGATTACTGAGTATTGAGGTTATTAAACTACTAAGACTGCTGAGATTTCTGAGTTTTCCTGAGTCACATGACTAACTGAATTCTATAGACCATGGCTTGACTGAGAGTATCGTGATAAAATGACATGGCTCTAGGCACACAGCTATAATTTTATTTACAAATACCCCCAAGAATCGATGGAAGGAACCTGGCATAATATGACTGACTTGATCATAAGATTGGAGTCCACAATTCACATTGTCATAAGTATGGGATATTATACTTCATGTAGTTCTTCAACATCTTATGCATGGTAGGGAGTGCATGGATATATTTCATCTACATATTGTATGTCTCCATTATCATACATGCTTCATACCACAACAATAGCAACACAGCAATAGCATGGAATTTATATTGAAGTATATAGCTAATATGGACTTGTCATTTAGATATCATGGAACCATGTAAACATGAATTTATAGCATCCTAAGCATTTTATCAAACACCTTGCATGCACTCTTTAAGGCATAGGTTTCTACTAACCTATTCACATGCTTCATGAATAAAATATCAAGATAAAACATTTAATCCAAACAACAATCATCAACATGAATATATTCATAACACGACAAGGAAATCACAATTTATAATTTAAAACATGATTCATGAGCTCCATGGATGAAAGGGACCCATGGATGAACACTGCACATACCTTAGATTAAGAATTCTTGAAGATTGATGGAGAAATTTCCTCGAAATAGACTCTTCTATGAAAACCCTAGGGCTTGTTCTTGAGAGTTTTGATATTGAGAGAAAATCCTAATCTTGTGGTAGAGAGTGTATGAGAGAGCTTTTTGAGATGTTTAACTAAGGAGAATGGAAGATAATACACTCCTTGAGGGTTATAAGTCATAATAAGTGAAGGAAAAGGACCAAAATACCCTTACTAAAATGTCCCTCAATTGCTAGAAAAAATAGCTGACGACATTCGGGACAAGCCGTCAAGCTGGTGATAGGCCGTCACGAATTGTCATCACAAAAGGGTAAAATTTTGAGTTTCATGTTAAGGTTGACAACATTGGTGATAGACCTTCATGAGAATGATGGATTGTCAGATATTTGCCATCACCAGGGTCAGAAATCTGCCCTGGTCTGACGACATTACTGATAGGCCGTCATGGGCGTGACGGCTTGTCACAATTGTCGTCACCAGTTTCCCAGCCAGATATACTGGAATAAAATGGGCATAACTCCTTGCTTCGATATCAAATTTAGGTGAAATTGGTATCGTTGGAAAGATAATTCAAAGATATTTCATTTGATATATATTAAGCCACCCAGTTCGTCATATACAATGATTTATGGTCAATTGAAATTAACCCAAGTTTTGACGCTCTCTAAAACTTGAATGATAGGAAATCTTTCAACTTGTACTTGAGTTAGGGGACCTATATCATCTAAATTCATGCTCAAATAGATTACCACACTACATAATTGATTAAAACACTAAATTTACATAGGATTCAAGGCTTTTGAAACATCTATGCATAGGAATAATGGATTTTCATTCTTGTCCAAAATATGGGGTATTACAATATCTTCTCCTTGGAAACATTCATTCTCGAATGAGAATAACTGAAATGGAAGAAAAGATCAACTAAAGTACGTACAAGACATACACTACTAAAATATAGTTTCAGGACTGACATGACTGATAAGCTGAATACATCACACTGAACATGCATAGCTGATACATGAGTAACTGATTTATGAATGTAGGACTGAGTGTTCTAATGATCTGAGTTTCTCAAATGATAATGCATATCTAATGCATAACTAATAAGATGAATCCATACACATCTGATGCATGAATTTATGACTGACATGATACGTGAATGCATAATTGAAAGTACTGATAAGCTGGCCACGCATATCTGATGCGTGAATACATGACTGAACTGACTTATGAATATATGACTGAACATGTAAGGGTAAAGATACCAAGGTTGAACTGAAAACTAAGCATTGAACTGAATACCAAGTTTGTTACTGAAATCTAAACATGAGAATGAGTAACTTCAAGGAAGTTTGTTACCTTAAACTAAAAATACTGATGAGTCTGAGACTAATTACTCAATATGCATGAGCGAAAATATGAGAACATAACTGAGTCTGTAGCGTGATATCTAAACTGAACTGAGTCTGCAATGCATGACATAGATACAGTACCATATCGTGGATACACTGAGCCATTGAGTACATGGCTTACTGTTGAGTTTTGAAGCTAGAGGGTTGGCTAATAAGTAAAACTTCCTCCAAGATAGATTTATCAAAGAAAACCAAGGAAGTTTGGGGGTTATAGTGTATCTCCCCCTTGGGATACTATGTCCCTTGAAGGATGCTGGACTGACCTTGCTGAGATATTGAAGAAGTTGAGTCGATGCACAAGGCACCTAGGTACGAAATCATGACTGATTATCTGAGATCTGAGACTGAGGTGTGATGCACGAATGCATAGACATACTAACTTATCTAATTAACTGAGTAATTGGTAAATGAATGCTGGGTATGCAAGCCTGAATTGTACTTAATCTGAGTAGCTGGGCTGAGGCTATAAAGTATTATGTATATGAGAAGGGACTGACTGAGTAATATGAGGTAACTGATCATGGATTTCATGAAAGCTATATTGTCTGAAAATGCAGGTCCAAACTTATTATATGATTTGGAAACATTCCGTACAGTGAGGTATTGAAATACCTATAACTGAGTAGCTGATAACTGTATGCTATGGTCAAGCAAGTCTAAAACTAAACTGAATTTCTAAGCTGAATACTGATCTGAAGCTGACATTAATCAAGGATCTGAATATACATTCACACTCTAAATTTTTTTTCAATTTCTAAGTACTACCTCTTGCTAGCCCTTTGCTTGCATACTAACAGGATATTCAAGCCTATCTTCGTATCTACACCCTCGTATAAAACATGCATGCAATAATCTACTCTTAACATAAAACATTAACTCTCTCTCATCTAAGAAATTTTTCAACACTACACTATTCTCATAAAGAGAGCTCATGAAAGGTTGAATCAGGAGAACCTGAAACATGAATGGATACTGACTGATTTTGACACATGATTGAAACCTGAAGAATAGAATATCAACAACATGGATTTACCAAAAATGTATGAACTGAGTATATATATGATATAGTCTGAATTTATCTGATCAGTGGGGGCGTAGCATGGGTCATTGAAACTGAGTATACAGGGAAGCATTATACGTGTACATGAGTCATGAGTTGCATGACCTGAGTCTGGAATTTCTGAGTTCATGGAACATGATTTGTAACACTGAGTGATCTAGAACTAAACTTTCTATACTAGACACTGAAAGCATACATAATTCTATAGAATATGTGTGAACATAAGTTATATCCATAGAATCTGAGACATGAAGCATGCATAGGCACTATGCTAACTGAAGTACGAAGCTTTACGCTGAGATAAGGATCGGTCGGGAATCTCCTTCCCTAACTGCTTTTCTGTACATACTGGCACTACTACTGGAATCTGAGAGCCTGACTTGGTTACTTGATCTATCATCTCTCCTTTAGATTTAAGCCATCATCATAAGTCTGTGAACACTAAACTAATCTTTGAACTACACTGAAATCATCATCACATACTTACACTCTGATCAACACATGCTCGCCTTACTAAACACATCATCTGCCTTCGTCTAGCAAAACTGAACTGAAATAATAAATAAAATAAAATAATATCGTCCTTAAATAGATGAGGACTCACTGCAACTCTGCGACTGAAATTATATTACTAATCTAGAACACATGCCTCTGAACCTATGGTATAACATAAGAGAAAGCACCATAGCACAAATGCGTCAGTACGTCTGAATGTACTAAGTATTCGAGTGAGATAGGCTAAATACAAAGGGTTATATGCATGAACAATGCTAACTAATATGAACGTGAGAATACATACATGCATACATAACTGTAACTGAACTCGTGGAGATACTGACTACTAAGTCTGAATATTGACAACATGAGTGTACTGATACTGAGATACTGAATATTGACAACATGAGTGTACTGATACTGAGATACTGAATAGATGAACGACTATTTCTGACAGTTCGAATTATGAATAATTGTTCTGGTTGACTATGTCTGATAGTCCTGAAGTTGAATACTGATATCACGAATTTTGATAACTGATGTGACTGATACATGAGTTCAGAGAACTGATATAACTCATAGCATAAGTGACTGTATCTAACAGTCCATAAATCTGAAGGAACTATCTGAGTTCCGTTCTATTTCTGAGTTAACTGTATCTGACAGTCCTAAAATCTGAAGAACTATCTGAATTCTTTTACTGAGACTAGGTGACTGTAGCTGACAATTCTGAAATCTATAACTGAAACTGTGGGAGGTAGTTGTTTAATCGACATGCCCCATATATGCTATAACAGATGAGCTGGGGTCCAATCTGTGCCCTGATTGGAAGTGTGTCAATACCGCGCCACTGGTAAGGACAACTGTGAGTGACCCTTATCTGGCAGGTACTCAAATGAGAAAAGTGGGAACCCTAAACTGACAGGTTAAGCCACCTCATCAACCCTAATCTGATAGGTTATGATGTCTCAACCTGCGCTGGCTACGTAGTTCTGGAACATAAGGATGACTGCTTAGAATCACACCCTGAACTGGTAGGTGAGTTCCCATCCTTGGGTTCACTCGGTGCTAACTTCTACTCTCATTTGAAGGACACTGAACTGAATAACTAAGCTGGACTGAATAACTGAACTAAACTTATTAGCTGAACTGATACTAATTAATTGGACTGATACTAGTGGTATTGTTTAGCGGAGCTAAACTATGTTTACTGGATTCCGATGACTGACGGAATGTATTAAGTTTTGAGGACTGGTTGAGAGTACTAAAATTACTGAGATCGCTAGGAATACTGTTGTTACTGAGATCACTGAGATTACTGAGTACTGAGGTTACTGAACTACTGAGACTGCTAAGATTTCTGAGTTTTCCTGAATCACTTGACTAACTGAATTCTATAGACCATGGCTTGACTGAGTATCATGATAACATGACATGGCTCTAGGCACACAGCTATCATTTCGAGTACGAATACCCCAGGACTCAATGGAAGGAAACTGACACAACATGAGTGACTTGATCATAAAATTTGAGACCACAATTCACATTGTCATAAGTAGGGGATATTATACTCACTACAACATTTTAGTTCTATTGCCACTCTTGTAAAGTATGGCCTAAAATAACATAAAGTGTGGCCATTGATCAATGGCTGCACTTTCAAACATTAGGCAACACTTTTTGGGGGATGGTCTAAAGAGGTGTAACCTTTGATCAAAAGCCACACTTTTCAAGTGTTGTCATATCAGCTATATTTAAAAAGCGTGGCCTTTAAGGTATAAAGGCTACGCTTTACAACTTGTCATTGGCAATACTTTTATTTGCTAAAGCTACACTTACAAGTGTTGTCTTTGTTTTGCTATTGGGCACACTTCACAAGCATATCCTTTTGTAGCATCTCTATAACAACACTTAAAAAAAGTTGCCTTTATTTGTAGCACTTCTATAACAACACTTAAAAAACATGACCTTTTTTTTATTACAAGCCACACTTCAAAATCATTGCCTTTTATACATCCTCTATGACAACACTTATAAAGTGTAAGCATGTTTTAGCCACACTTTTGAAGTGTAGCAATATTGCCTAAAATTTTATAGTTCAAGCCATATTTTATAGAAATAACATCAGCCATATAAAATGTTCAAGTCACATTTGATCTATTTTGCACATTATTATCCTATTTAAATGACCTCAAATACTAAATTACTGTCAAATTTATTTTAAAATAATAAATCAAATGTATAAATTTGTAATAAACTGTAACACCCCAACTTAGGAAGGAGTCCCACATCAGCAAAACACAAGAGGAATGCTGGGTATATAAGTGATAAAGCCTGGGTATATAAGTGATAAAGCCTTACTCCCTAGTGACGCGTTTTAAAGCCGTGTGAAACTAGGTCCAGAACGGACAATATCACTAGTGGGTTGGAGAGTGGCAGGGGTATCTCGGGCCTGTATGGTTCGGGATGCCCGTCGCGGCCAGAACCTCAGGTCGGATCATGACATAAACTTCAAAAAGGAAACATATGTACTGTATTATGTCATAAAAAACATTTCCAGGTGTTCACTAACAAAAATTTCCACCACAACACCAAGTGTAAATTGAAACATTATAATTGTTAAAAAAGTCTTGATCGCTGACTTAATATATCGAAATGACTTGTGGCCACCGTTTCAAATGGGATTACCCGCATTTTCCTACACATTCAAAATAAATTAAGAATTAGAAAATATGAATTTAGAAAATATTAATATACTTCGTGTATTCATATAGTATCATGCTATACGAATAAACAAGATGTAATTCACTTAATCTCTTATTATGTAATATCAAGAATATATGAGGGAGTATACCTCTTCAGCAGTTGGGAAATCCTTTGAATCAAATGCTAACAACCTCTGCAATAGTCGAAGCATCAAAGGATCTGCTTTTGAAAAATTTCTCAGTAAAACGAACTAGGTTCTTTTTCTCATATCTGTCAAATACTTCCTTGCCTTCTCTTTGAAACCTGCACTCAAAGAGGAGTATTCTTCTTTCAGTATGCTGCTGGATAATGCTACCATCAACCAAAACAAATCAACAGATGGCTAATACCCAAGATATGATATAAACCCTCAGGGGTTGGCCTGGTGGTAGTTGGCTTGAGCCTTGAGGTCAAGGTCTCAAATTCAATTCCCACTGGGTGCAAACAATTTCTGAGGGCCATCGGACTGGGTGAAACCCTGAATTAACCGTGGTGCACTTGCGGGAAACTCCTTGCTGAGGGCCTGTGCACCCCCGGGATTAGTCGGGACTCAAAGAGTCTCGGACACCCGGTGCAAGTCAAAAAGAAAAAAAAAATACCCAAGATATGATATAGGCTGATGGCATTTCAAGAAGATCACTAATCAAATCCAACTGGTAAATGACGCTTTTGCCCTGAAATAATGGCTTTCCTGTCAGGAAACTCCACAGAGATACATCTTGTACTCTAGATATCAGTAGCAGGTGTATAGTGCAGGGAATTTCATACATAAATTAGTAGATAAACTGAAAAAAACATCAGTAAAGACCTAAGAAATTGACCCAAGACCTAACATAGTTACCTGAAGAATAGAAAAATCAACTTCCGGGAGAGTTCAATAGTCCACCCTTGACAATAATGGTTTTAACCTACATCACTATTTAATACTCTCAAAATTGAATAAATATCTTCAATTCTAACTAGAAAATCCTTCCAATACAGGATACATGGCAACAATTGTGAACTTGGCAAGTACCTTTTCTTTTTTCTAAAGCATGGGAAAAGGGAGGCTTTACATGATGCCAAAAACAACATCTTAACAATTGAATCCAGCCAAAATAGGCGTGAAGAAGTTTTGTGACTATACATATGCTAAATTAGTCTGAGAGATGAATGGAGAATAAAACACGATATATCTAAAGAGTTATACCTGATGTTGCAGCAAAGTGACGTGATCAATTTCAAAAAATGGTCAACAAAATTGAACACTATCAACATCTGTGGAAACCGAGCAATTTGCTGATAAAAGAGTGGTGCCAATAATATACTAAACATCTGTGGCAACCGTGCAATTTCCTGACAAAAGAGTGGCGCCAATCATATCCCAATGCCACAGCCTATCTTCATTTTGGGAATTATAATTTGTAATTTGGCTGTCACAGCCTATCCATCCAGACAAATTCAAAAATTTTCACCAACAACCATCAACAGACATTTTACACGTAATCTTGTTCAAGTAACACGATGGCACACACATGAATTTCACAATAAGAATGCAAGAAAACATAATGTATACTCAAGCTTCATTCCAATACCATATTTCACACAACTAATAAGAGAAATAATTAGACACATCAGTTCCTTTTCAGATAGAACTTCACCATGATAAATTAGAAAGTACAATCTTTTGGCAGAGTAAGAAATTATTTTCTATTTTCGCATGCACTTTGTTTTGATCTTTTCGCTGTTTGGCAAAGTAAGTAGATATTGGGCCTCATAGAGAAACAATAA
>NC_061119.1:138416006-138435647 GCF_002878395.1 Capsicum annuum | reverse complement strand
AACTTTAGACTCGTATACTTCTGACACTTCAATTTCTGGATAGTAGCTTGGGTTGTATTATTCTTTCGACTTCAGCATAAGACTTGTACCCTATCTTACGACTGGGCTACTTAAGTCGTATCTTCCTCATACTTAGTTTCATGATTTGGATTTTGGTTTTGTTTCTCATAGGACTCAGCATACGAGTCATATCAAATGATTACGACTCACGAGTGGACTCATATACTTATTGGAGTTGGTTTTTTCAGGTTTGTTTCTCCAAATTTTGCTCAGATTATGTCATAAACCTCTTTTACCTATAATTTATGCCAAAGTGCATCATAACTAAAAAAAAACTCCCTAAGTTCATGCATAAATCATTATTTTAAGAATCAAAAGTGTCATCTTTCCATTCCATATCATTGACCCACTCAATAAAACCATGGTAGACAAAGCGGCTGGGGGCTCTCTTGTGAAGTTGACTTATCATATAGCTATAACCTTACTTGAGGAAGTGACCAAGAAAATTGGGGGTGGGATACCCGTGATGCTGAGGAACCAAAAGGCTCCCCAACTACCTCTATTTCTAATAAAGAGCAAAAGAAGAGAGATGAAAAGAGAGAGAAAAACATTACAAAATGATGACACAATTAGAGATTTTAACAAAGAATGTGATGGGTGCACCCATAAAAACGGTGAATGTTGTAGCATCTAAGGAGTATGATGATGAAAAGGCCAAGAAACTTTATGAATAGATTCGACATTTGGCTAACTATTCAAGAGGTTCCCGCCCCGCCTATGAAAGCAAAGGTGGGAATCAAGGTTTGATCATGATCGTGAATGGAACAACAAAAATTGAGAGTATGATCATTATGTGCTACCTTATTGATAGGGAAAGAAAAAAATAAGTAAATCCTGTAGAGCCCAACAAATACAAAATCGAATATGTCTTGGCCAAATTTTTTATGAAAGTTGAAGAAATAGATAGGATGGATCATGAATTAAAAGGTGAATTTTTGCAAATCAACCAAATTGTTGTACCCCAAAAGATTAACCATTTAGATATTTAACTTTCCAGTTTATTTAAACCATTCATAATTGCAATACCAGATTTTAGAACAAGAAAGAGTTTCATTAAAATTAATCGATGAAATTAAAACATGCCTATAGTCATTTTGTCAAACACATTGGGGGCATAATATAACCAAAACAAATTTCAATTACCATTAAACTATTCCAATGCAATCCAATTATCCAACACTTAATGCACATAAAGAATAACTAAAATAATGGAAAACCATAACAAACCAATTAATATCAAAACCCTCTATTCATATTTGTAAACCAAAATCATACAATCATTGAAGTCATGAGAAAATTCATAAAAACCATGTTTCTAGTTGTAATTAATAATGACTGAAGAGAACATACCTTAAACAAAGATGATGATGGAATGAAATCACCAAGACAAGCCCCAAATGAATCCTCTAGTTGAAACCTTAGATTTCCTTTACCAAAATCTTTTGAGAGATTTATAGACTAGTTTAGAAGCGTTTATATGTGTTAATGAATGAATTAATAGGGTAAATAACCACCCAAGTAGGTTAGAAGTCGTAGGACCATATTAGGGTAAGTGGGGAAATATCTATAATACCCCCACTTAAGTTGCACCAAAAGCCCACACAGGGGTATGAATGAATCACCATGTTGTACTCTCCAATATGATTGGAACTCTCCACTCATACCCTAGCCCTCACCTTTGGATCTAACACTGTCGAGAATATGACTCATCCAACCAATTTGTATATAAAGCATATTATTCATACCCTTCATCCGTACCCCTAACAGATTAAACCAAAAGAAGATTTAGACATTGTCCACCATATGAGTCCATGGTACGACTACTACCCTATCTTAGAGCTCACCGTGAGCCACTCGTACTCAGATCCAACCTAAGTAATAAAGTTTAATATTAAGTTAAGGAACCAAATGACCCGTACCCACCATACGACTTATACCCTTAATTTGTATCTATTTTAGTAACCAAAATCTATCCCACCAATCAACACTGGTCAACATAAGAAAGGACCATACCATTCATACCCCATTATATGGCTCATCCCCATGAGTCATATCGGGTCAAGAGACTAGAATTCTAGGAAATTTTATAAGGGTCAAAACCCAAGGTGTTATAGTCTTCTCCACTAGGAACATTCATCCCCAAATTATGGACAAAGAAGGGGTAACCACACGTACGAGTCATTTGCATTATCAAATATATTCCTAATCATTAACAAAGTTTTAAAACAAAGAGGAAAAAATATTAATCTTTCCTTTAACAAACTCAAAAAATAAAGATGTGTTGAAGACACATACCTTTCATATGAACCCTAGGAGCAGAAAACAAATGAGGATATTTGGACTTCATGTTCTCCTCTTCTTCCTAAATAGCCTCTTTACATCTTGTGGTTCCACCATAGAACCTTAACCAGTGCCACATCCATGGTTCGCATCCGACAAACCTTCCTATCCAAGATTTTAACTGGTATTTCCTCATAAGGAAGAGAATTTGTGATACCCAATCCTTCTAAAGGAACAGCCGAAGAAGGATCACCAATGCACTTCCTCAATAGGGAAACATGAAAGACCTAAAAATAAAACCCTCTCTCTGTAGGAAAATTCCTCTCCCTTCTCTCAAGATTTTTCTCTAGAATTTTCCATGAAATGGATTCAACGTTGCCGGTGGAGGTGCTCCGATCACTAGACTAGTAAAAAAATATGGGCACAAACAGTGCCAATTAGTAACAAAAGGATTCATCAACAAAATTATCTCTTTATGCTCAAAAATTAGAACAGATAAATATTGCACTTGCAACTATGTCCACTGAGCAATTTGGAAGCCATGAAAGCATATGTGGAGCACTAAGAATCTGGATTTGTTAATTGGGACCAGATTATGATTCCAAATATTCCTCACAATAAGAAAAATTCTTTTTCTGGGGTGGGAAATCCAAAAAGTTTGGGAGATCAAATAACGACGATTCAATGTTTTCTTAGTGGGAATGGTGATGGAAAAACTTTTGGGTCTTGTCCGCAAGCCAAGGATCACTCATCTTCCAAGAATTCAGCTCAAAAGGTGGGTCAAATGGAGATTTCTCCACTATTATTCACTGACGCCAGAGCTCCGATGAGTTTTGTGGCAGTAGACTACTGCAAACAAAAATGCCACTCCACCGCAAACTTACCCTACTAAAAATCCCCAAATTATACTGCTCTAATCGACCCTGAATTTAGATTGAAGAAAGTGTCACAAGTGGAGAATTTCAGCAATGGTGGCGTTACTACGTCTCACCGCAAAATGAGAAAAGCAGCACTCCATCAGAAGCACCTCACTAAGGTGAGAAAAATCCACCAAGAAGCCCCAAAAATCAATATGTCAAATGCCACAAATTTTAATTTGAAAATGCGCCAGCACTGATGATTTATGATGATGGCGGCACCGCCGTGCCGTAGCACAAAATTCAAAATTTCTAATTAAATTAGATGGAAAATATTGTCAGCAAGTCCAGTCTCCCAAAAGACCTATCTAATTCATCTAAGAATATGTCCAATTTGGAAATTAGGGTTTCAAAACCCCAATTTTCTGTCAGTGGAGCTCCGACGGCTAAAACTCAAAATTGGTCAGGGAAATTTGTGCAAACTAATCCAATTGTTGATTTCGCAAAGGTTGACTCAATTGATTCTCCTCAATTATCATCCAATTTGAATTCTGATGAATGAAATGATGTTTATGAAGATGATAATTGTGTACAGTCAATTGAAGATCTTACAGGTAAATTTTCTTCTCCTAAACATCTTATGCTAACTCTATCTGCAATGATTGGTGTTGATGGGAATGCACATAGTGTTGTGCACAGTGATATTGATGTAGTTCATTATTTTGAGGTTTGTACTGATGTGATGTGTGCTGCAGATGCTATACAACCCCAAAAACAGTCCCAAAAAAGTGTTCATAATCCAAAAAACTAGTCCCAAAATGGTGTGTTACAAAGTGAGGTCACTAATGGTAATGGTGGGGTGAATGGTGAAGTTATTCCTAAGAATACTACTTCTTATATCCTACCCTCTAACCTTTCCAAAATCCTGCACCCTACTCCAAAAATAATCAACCAAAACACTCACAAGACAATAATCAATCAAAAAACAACCCATATATTCATAACTCCAAACCAATGAAAATTTCTTATAACTTTGAATCCCAAAAAGCCCTGTATCTTGTCCAAACATTTCTATATATGAACCGAATGAACCAAAAGAGAATGACCCAAAATCACCACATGAAAACCCCAACCCAAACCCTATTTGGCCCCATAAATCCCAAAGTCCCTCTACCTTCAATACTAATAGTTATTTACTCAGTGATTTCAAAAATGAGAGCTCAAGAAGCTTTGAAATCAGTCCCTATTAATATTAACCCACCCAAAATTACCTAAAAATAAGGATTTTCAACTATGGTATTTAAAATAGATGACTTTTTAGTGAAGTAATCTAAGAAATATAATTTTATACTCACTGGTAAATTGACAAACACCATGCCAAAAATGGAGGTAATAAGGAAAGAGTTTTTGTTGCAAATAGAGCTTAGGGGTAATATGAAGCTTACTCTCTTTAACTCAAAGCACTTGTAATTGACCTCGATAATGAGTATGATCACTCTACAATTTGGACCAAGGGAGAATGTACATAGAGGGTCAGCTTATGAGGTTTCAAATCTAGACACCAACTTTTAAACCAGATGAAGAAAGTTATTTAGTTCTTGTTTGGGTTATCTTACCTGGGCTACCTTAGCATTGCTACTGTATGGAATTTATAGCTCCTTTATTGTCTCCAATAGGTAAATCTTTATTCTTGGATTTAGCTACTTATAAAAAGACAAGTGGGAGTATGGAAAAGGTTAAGATCTAAATTAACCTTACTAAACCGACACCACATCATAGGTGGATGGGTTTTGATGAGGACGAGAATGTTGAAGGCAAGTGGAAGCATGTATAATATGAAGGGATTCCAGAATTTTGTACTTATTGCAAGCATCAGGGGCACAACAATATGACTTGCACTATCAAGCGATGGGATGATGAGTTCAAATAGAGTAAACATCAAAAAGAAGATGCTGAAAATAGTGAAAAACAGCAACAAAACAGTAGTGATAACACCAAAAATTAGTTTCTAAAGGAGGGCAAAACCATAGCTCAACATGACACAACAATGGCTAGTAGTCACCAAATCACTGATGCACTTCCATTACTTGAAAAACAAGGTTATTAGAAGTGGAAAAAGCATTAAAGAAGAGGTAAAAATACCAATCATGAACAACAAGCACAATAACAACATCAACTAAAAGTGTTTAAACAAAAAGCTTCACAAGTTTCTCAAAATAACAACAAGAATCCATTTGATATGCTGGAGTAGCAAAACATCCTAGGTACTGACTTGAATGATTCCAACACCCCTAAACCCACTGGTACTGGTTGTTCTGATAGGTTAAATAGTGGGAAGGAATTGCTGAAATCTTATTCCAAGCCCCCTGAGTCCCATGGTTTTGTTGATGATGATTCTGATGATGATATAAAGGGAGGTGATGGGTGTCTTATGGATTTTCCGGGAAAAAATAATGGGATCAAACATCATGTCTCTTATGAAGTGGTTACTAGAGCTGAGAAAGATGTGGAATTATGTGGTGTTGAAATGGAGAATGTGCAGGCACTAGTAACCCATATTGGGAATATTGGTTAATTTGATAATTTGATGCAGGAAAGGAACGAGAAGATGTCTTCTTCTTTGATTGTGGGGTTGGAATATATAAAAAAAAAAGAAGGAAGCACTACAAAGAAAGCAAGACCAATAGGAAAAGGAATAAGGAAAGAAGAAAGACAGGGCTAGGAAAAATGATAAACATTTTAAAGGGAAAAAGAAATTTGGTTTGGTTGCTAAAAACACTAATGAATATTTTCCTGCTTCGGCAAAGTCTATTAGCAAGCTATCTAGTTCTGAGGATGTTTGTACAGAGAACAAAATGGATTCTTAAATAGAGGATGATAAGTATAGGGTGATACACTCAGAAGATGAAGTTGACTATGACAACCTCTCGATAGAAGAGGATAAAGAGGATAAAGATGTATGTCAAGAACTTCTCAAAGCATTTGGTCCTAAAGGTATTTTGAACAAGCATAAGTCAAGGCAAGAGGCTCCAGAAAAAATATTGTTTATCACCAAGAAGTTTTGAGCAAAAGGGTCAAAATTACAAAGCAGCTACTAGCTCCACTGTAATGAGACCCCTCATAAGGTCACAGAGCAGTAGAGGTAGATGATATCATGTGTGGACTCCACATCTTGGAGGTGGTTTGTCATCCCAAATCCGAGCTTACATACTTTATATCTCTTCTCATAGGTTATGTATGTTTTAGATATAGCTTTTTTGAAGAGCTCTTTTTGATTGAGTATTTCCGAGGACATTATTCCTAGATTCTTAGATTATCTTGTACTATCGAGTTAAGATACTAAGGCATATTTTAGGTAGCTTAACTAAATCTTTATGTTATGCTTTGCATCTTTTCGGAGGTTTTTTGCCTAGTCCTCCTCCTTATTCTTATATTTTTTGATGAAATAAAAATCTTGGGGGTGTTGCTCAACCCCTTAACCATCATGGGTCAATTTTATTTTAAAAAAAACACAAAAGACCTGATGAACCAAGCTCAAGCTAGAGAGAAACTCCAGCTAATACACAATATTACCGACTCTCCACAAAACCTAATAATGACAAACATAACGAGGATTGAGCTTCCTCTTTTTGCAAAACTGTATTTCTCCCTTCATGGTAGATACCTTTAGGAAAACCATATCCCCAACGTCAAACTCAATGTCTCTACACCTAACATCCCTATAGGACTTTTGACAACTTTGGAAAACCTTAAGCCTATCCTAAATCACCGCCACCACCTCCTTAGCCTGGTAAACCATGTTGGGATAAAACATATCCACCTTACCAAGCTCGAACCACCCAATAGAAGATATACACCTCCTACCATTTAATGCCTCAAAAGGGGATATACTAATACTAGAATGATAGCTATTGTTGTAAGTAAACTCTACCAAATGTAGATGCCCAACGAAATTGCAACCATAATCCATCACAAAAGCCCGAAGTATCTCATCCAATATATGAATAGTTCTTTCTGCATGCCCATCTATCTGCGGGTGGAAAGCAGTACTCAAACTAATCTTAGTCCTCAACCCATTTTGAAAATATCTCTAGAAGTGAGATCTAAACTGCATGCCACAATTAAAAATAATTTAATTAGGCACCCCATGAAGACTCACAATTTCCTGAAGATACAACTTCACATAATCCTCGGCTGAGAAGGTAGTTTGTATATGCAAAAAGTGGGTAAACTTATTCATCTCATCAATGATGACACAAATCATATTATATTGATTCTGAGACTAATGAAGAGCAGTAACAAAGACCATATTAATCACTTCCTATTTGTATTCAGGCAAATCAATTTCTTGATAAGACCCTCCTAACCTCATGTACTAAACCTTAACGAGTTTACAAACCATACATTTGGCTGAAAAAATAGCCACATCCCTATTCATGCTATTCCACCAATAGATCTCCTTGATATCATGATACATATTAATCAAGTTAGGATGAACAACGTAGCGCGATTCATGCACCTCAAACAATATACATTGTCGCAATTCATCGACATTAGAAACACACAACCTCTCTTAGTACCGTAGTGTACCATCACCACTGATCTCAAGCACAACTATCTTTTGCCCACCAACGTCACTCTTGATTTTCATCAAGATAGGATCTAGCACTTGCTTCTCCTAAATCTCAACCCTAAGAGACGATCGAACCACTTATTGCAACATCACACCATCCTTGGAGTTCAAAAGGCAAACCCCAAGATTATCCAAGCAGTGAATATCATTCACCAATTCCTACTTTCCTTCATCCGCATGAGTCAAACGCCCCATGGATAACCTGCTAAGAGCATCAGTAATCATGTTAGCTTTACTTGGGTGGTAGTGAAGACTTATATCAAAGTCCCTGAGATGCTCAAGCCATCTCCTATGACTGAGATTAAGCTACTTCTGAGTTTGCACATACTATAGACTTATGATTAGAAAAGATATCCAATTGAACACCATAGAAATTATGCCTCTATTTTTGCAAAGAGAACACATTCGACAATAGGTCCATATCATATTTAGGATAGTAGCTCTTATGCACTTTCAGCTGCTTGGAAGCATAGGAAATCACCTTCCAATACTGTATCAGCACACAACCAAGCCCTAGCCATGATGGATCACAATAAACCATGAAGCCATCATTTCTTTATAGAAAAGCGAGAATTGGAGCCTAAGAATATTATGCTTTAAATTATCAAAACTCTATTCATAAGCATCCAACCAAGAAAACTTGATGTTCTTCTATGTCAACTTAGTCAAAAGAGCAGCTGTCGATGAAAACCTTTCCACAAACAGCCTATAACACCTAGCCAAACCCAAGAAGCTCTACATGTCGGATGGAGTCATGGGTCTCGGCCACCTCTTCACCATAAAAGCCTTTAGCAGATCCACTATGACCCCCTCACTAGAAATAATATGAACTATGAACATTATACCATTCAACCAAAACTCACATTTAGAAAACTTTGCATACAACTGTTGTTTTTTTAAGGTCTGTAATACCATATAGAGGTGATTAGCATAATCCACCTAACTCTTTCAATAAATCAGAATGTCAACAACAAACACAATAACAAAGAGATGCGAATACTAATGAAAAACCTTGTTAATTAGACCCATAAACACTATTGGAGCATTAGTAAACCCAAATAACATTACCAAAAACTCAAAGTGCACATACTGAGTGTGAAACGTCATCTTAGGGATATCCACCTCCCTAATGATTAGATGATGGTACCCAAACTAAAGTTTTATCTTAGAAAAGAATTTGGCACCTTGTAAATGATTGAATAGATCACTATCCTTAGAAGAGGATACTTGTTCTTGACTGTCACCCTATTTAACTACCTATACTCAATGTACATCCGAAGAAAACCATCCTTCCAGTGCACAAACATCATCGGTGCACCCTATAAAGATAAACTAGAATGAATAAAACCCTTATCTACAAGATACTTAAGCTGCTTTTTGAGTTCCCTCAAATCACCCAAAGCCATTTTATATGGAGGAATAGAAATTGGACGAGTGTCCAGAACTAGATCAATAGCAAACTCAATATTTCTATCAGAAGGAACACTAGGAAGATCATCCAGAAAGACCTCAGAAAACTCATTAACCATAAGAACTGACTGGAAAGAATGATCTTCAAAGTTAGAATCTTTAACTAGTACCATGTGATGCTGAAAAATTTGTTAGATTAACCTTCGATCTCTAAGATACAAAATAAATCTCACCCTACGATATAAAGAAACACTCTTTTATTCTATAACCGATAAGCCTAGAAAGATAATAATAAATAGTGCAACAGAATAACATCAAATCTGCCATACTTAACTCAAATAGATCCACTATGGTCTGCTTTCCACCAATAAATACAACACACCCCGATAGACTCTCTTATTGATAACTGAGTTACTACTAGGGTTAAAATTAAAAAAAAGGATTCTAATTAACTTTTGGATCAAAACTAAAACATAAGGCCATTTAAGGAGTCACAAAGGAGAGAGTGGACCCCTAATCTAGCAAATAATATAGGTCACACGAGAAAAACTATAATGTACCAAATGACATCAAGTGATGCCTTATTTTCATGTCAGGATGTAGAAGTATACAACTTTTATTACCAATACTAGAACTATGAGCAGTAATAGAAGTAGATACAACACCACCAGATGTAGGAGTAAAAGAGATTACTGAACCACTTTTTGCACCATCACACCACCATCCCAGGAGTCCAAAAGGTGAACCCTAAGATTATCCAAGCGGTGAATATCATTAACCAATTCCTGCTTTACTTCCTCCACATGAGCCAAAATTCCCATGGATAACCTGCTAAGAGCTTCAATAACCGCGTTAGCTGTAGTTGAGTGGTAGTTAAGACATATTGTAGTCCATCAGATACTCAAGCCATCTCCTTTATCATTGATTAAGCTCTTTCTGAGTGAACACATACTATAGACTCTTATGATCACAAAATATATCCACTAGAGAACCATAGAAATTATTCCTCCATATTATCAAAGCAAATACAATCGACAACAACTCTAAATCATAAATAGGATAGTTGCTCTCATGCACTTTTAGCTGCCTGGAAGCATAGGAAATCACCTTCCTATGGTGCATCAACACACAATCAAGCCCTACCTAAGATGTATCACAATAAACCATGAACCCATCATTGCTTTGTGGAAAAGTTTGAATTACTGCCTAAGTTAGCTTATCCTTTAAATTCTAAAAACTCCCTTCACAAGCATCCGACTAAGAAAACTGACCTTCTTTTGTGTGTACTTAGTCAAAGAAGAAGATGTCGATGAAAAGCTTTCCACAAACCGCCTATAATACCCAGCTAAAACCAAGATACTTTGAATATTTGATGGAGTTTTAGGTCTAGGACATCTCTTCACCATAACAACCGTTTGCAGATCTACCACGATCCTCTCACTAGAAATAATATGACCTATAAAAGTTATTGCATTCAACAAAAACTCACATTTAAAAAACTTTGCATACAACTTTCATTCTTTTAAGGTCTGTAATGCCACACGATGGTGATTAGCATAATCTACCTCACTCTTTCAATAAATCAAAATGTCATCAGTAAACATCATAACAAAGAGATGTAAATACTGATAAAAAACCCTTTTAATCAAATCAATAAACATCACCGTAGAATTAGTCAACCCAAATGACATTACCAAAAACTCAAAGTGCCCATACCGAGTTTGAAAAGCTATCTTAGGGATATCCACCTCCCTAATCCTTAGATTATGGTACCCATACCACAGATTTATCTTAGCAAAAAATTTGGCACCTTGCAAGTGATCAAATAGATCACTATCCTTAGAAGAGGATATTTGTTCTTGATCATCACCCTGTTTAACAACCTATAATCAATATATATCCAAAGGGAACCATCCTTCCTGTGTACAAACAACACCGATGCACCCTACAAAGAGTACAAACAACACTGATGCACCCTATAAAGATACACTAAGACAAATAAAATCCTTATTTAGAAGATCATTAAGTTGTTCCTTGAGTTTTGTCAACAGAGCCAAAGCATTCTATTTGGAGGAATAGAAATTGAACGAGAGTATAGGCCTAGATAAATAGGAAACTCGATTTCTCTATATGAAGAAACACTAGGAAGATCATCTAAAAAGACCTTAGAAAACTCATTAACAACAAGAACTGACTGGAAAGAAGGACCTTCAAAGTTAGAATCTTTAACCCGAACCATGTGATGAAGAAAACCTTGTTAGATTAACCTCTGATCTCAAAGATATGAAATAAATCTCACCCTAGGACATAAAGAAACACCCTCTCATTCTATAACTGTCACGCCTCAAATCCTATTAGGGCGGACTGACACCCGTAACCAAGAAGACCTGGGAGAACCAACTCATAACCTTATACTTTCCATGCATACCTCTATGACAACCCGAAATTTGGACAGCATCATGTCGCATATAAAGGGAAATAATCACCTGTATAAGCTCAAGCACACATATATATGTATTATAATACTTGGCCGTTGGAGCCATCACGTCTATTAACAAAACACCACCTTGACTGTACATTAGGTCTACAAAGCCTTTAGACAATACACAGAGTTTAACTAAGGTCGGGATACACCCCGCCATATAACTAACTTCTATACAATACTAAAAGTGACTGGATATGACACGAAAAGCCCTGAAGCAAATTGGAGCTCACCAAAAGCAGTTGGATATCCTGGCTCCTACTTGTGCGGTGTATGTGCTAAGGTACCTGTGCCTGCAGCATGAAATGCAGGTCCTCCGTGGGGGATGTTAGTACGAAATATGTACTGAGTATGTAAAGCTGTAGATGATTACATATGATATAGGAGCTCAATAGAAATTAAAAACAAGTTAATAAATCGTAATAGAAGTGGACCACACTTACTAGAACTTGTGACAACCTATACATTGTATTTATTCAGTCACTTTACGTTCGTTCTTATCATCTTTGTAATCATTACTGTATTGTACTGTGACCATTAGGCTGCCTCCAGTACATATCAACTGGGATCGACCCATGATAGGCTTATGCCCCTGGGATACCACCCATAAACACATAAATAGGGATCGACCCATGATAAGCTTATGCCTCTTGGATACCACCCGATAAGAGAGAACTTCCATCACTTAGTTCAATTAATCTTTAAGATTATTATTTTGGTTGCCATCGCATTTTTGATACTTTGAAACAATGATATATCAATAAGAGACATATAAATAGACCACCAATGCAATAAAAATGAAGTAAGAACTCATTGGCACATCAATAAAGTGTTTTGGAGTCATCAATGCCATAACAATGAAGTAGGAACTTATTCGTATATCAATGAAATATTTTGGAGTCATTAATAGCACATGGATCTTGTTTGAGTAATCGGATACCTTTTGACATTCATTAGTACAATAAACATGTAAGATTTGGAAAATAAGTAAGTATTGGAATGTCTTGACATCTTGTAGGGTGGAAACAAGTTCATACAACAATTGTTACTGAATAACTTTGGAAACTTTCTTAATAGAACAATTGTTCACTTTCATGCCAAAGATATGGTATAGGGTATGCTTTACATACCTGATTGTCAACCTTCAATACTAGTCTCAAATGGACTTCCCGTCTTTTTGGATTACTTATCTACAATGAACATATATAACAATCTAGTATTAGCAACCAAACATCACAATTCAATTATTTGAATTCACTGAACTAGTGGTTAAGTAGTAAGCCTTAATTACACCATAAAGGGTCTCACTTTAACCCTCTTATACTCCAATTACATTCACATGCCATGCATATTCATACAATATCCTCCAATATCAAGTTTGGATTCATTTATCCTTCTAACCAATCCATTAAATCAAATTGAACCATAGACATAAATAATCATCAATTCAATAGTATATCACCATATCCCCTCCCATAAATCAATTACCATATCCACCTTCCACAATTCAATACAACCAAACCATGCAAAATAGTCCATAACCCTATTTCCATCACCTTTTAATAACAACCAATACATATAATCCTCTATCACACATATACATATCGAAAAGAACAAAGACAAACAATATTCATACCTTAGAATTAACCTCTTGATTATGAAATCCTTTTTTCATAAATAATAGGTGCCGTTCAAAGCTCTCGAGATGACAAACGCAGTTATCAGATTACTTTGGAATCTACGGTTGAATCAAAAGTAATTTAAAGATAAAATTTGGCTAGGGTTTGTTCTTCCTCAATGATTGATGATTAAAATGAGTTTTTGAACTCATATACATGTATATATACACATATTCCCGTCCATAATATAATAGGAAATGGCCAAAATGCCTTTAAAATTTAAATAATGTCAAATCTGTCCTTTGGTAAACTGTTTTGATAAGCTAAAGTAGATTGACTATAACTCTTTGCTCCGATATAGTATTTGGGTGAAATTGGTATTGTTGGAAGGATAATTCAAAGGGATTTCATTTCATATAAAGTAGGCCACCCAGTTCGTCCTGTACAAGGAGTTATGGTCGTTTGAAGTTGACCCTAAAAATCTATTTTTATAGGCTGAAGTAAAATGAGTATAACTCCTTACTCAGACGTTGGATTCGGATGAAACCAATTTTATTGGAAATAAGACTCAATGATCTTTATTTTCATAGGTCACATCTCTACCTGTTCATTATATTAAGGGAGTTATGTTCATTCGAAGTTGACCTAAAATTCTGCTGGCCTCAGTAGTTTGTGTGCAGGAAATTTTCCTGCATATTTACTATTCCCAAATATCTCGACCACCGTTTTATAGTTTCGAATGTGCTCGATTATATACGAAACCTATCTGTTTTTGGAAATCTTTCTATCGTTGGAAATCTTATTCAATAACCTTTGCATGGAACCATCGACGGGCAAATTCCAGTATAAATAAAATAAAAAAATTAATTCCATATAAATAATACCAATACACGTACTTGAATACGCCAATACACGTACTTGAATATGGGGTGTTACATCCTTTCCCCCTTTAGGACATTCGTCCTCAAATGTTAGCGTAGTTATTCAACTAAAATAAGTTCAAGTCCATCATTAATATTCACATCATCACATAAATACTATGCATATATAAAAAAACTTTACTTGTTAATGTTCTAACTTCGTTTCTTGAACTTCCTCTTTATATTTGAACAAATAAGGGTACTTAGATCTCATTGCTCCCTCAGCTTCCCATGTAATCTCTTCCCTTTGATGATTTCTCCAATGTACTTTCACAGATGCTATCTCTTTATTTCTCATCTTCTTAAATTGTCAATCTAGAATAGCAATACTCACTTACTCATTGGTAAGATCTTCCGCAACTTGCACATCCTCAGTAGAAGCGATATGTGATGGATCTCTGATTCACTTTCGAAGCATTGACACATGAAATATCGGATGTACTGATGAGTGCTCTTGGGGTAGCTCTAATTCATATGTAACTTGTCCAAACCTTCGAGTGATCTTATACGGGCCTATATAACGTGGACTCAACTTTCCTTTCTTGCCAAATCTCATTACTCCTTTCATTAGTGATACCTTCAAAAATACCCAATCACCTATTAGAAAACTCTAGCCCCCTCCTTCTACTATCCGTATATGACTTGTGTCGACTTTGGGCTATTTTTAGTCGTTGCTAAATTACTTTAACCTTCTCTATCGCTTGATAAACAAGATCTGGTCCAAACAAAAGAGTTTTACCCACTTCGAACCATCCTATTGGTGATCTACACTTCCTTCCATATAAAGCTTCATATGGTGCCATTTTGATACTTGAATAATAGATATTATTGTAGGAAAACTCAATAAGAGGTAAATGATGATCCCAGTTGCCCTTAAAATCTATTACACAAGATCGTAGCATAACTTCAAGTATTTGGATGGTACGTTCTGCTTGTCCATATGTTTGAGGGTGAAAAGCTGTATTCAACTTCACTTGTGTTCCCAAAGACCTCTGAAAAGACTTCAAAAATTTTGTGGTAAATTGGGTTCCCCGATCTGATATAATAGAAATTGGCACTCCATGTAATCGGACTATCTCTTTAATGTACAGCTTTGTATACTCTTCAACTGTGTAAGTGGTCCTAACTGGTAGGAAATGTGCAGATTTGGTAAGCCTATCAACAATCACCGATATATAATCAAACTCTGGGATGTACGAGGCAAATCAATAATGAAATCCATGTTGATCATGTACCACTTCCATCTTGGAAGATCAATGCATTGCATATAACCTCCGGGTTTTTGGTGCTCAACTTTAACTCTTTGACAATTTGGACATTCAGCTACAAATTCTGCAATGCTCTTCTTTATGTCATTCTACCAATATATATCTTTCAAATCTTGATACATTTTGGTTGATCCTAGATGAATGGAATAGATTGAACAATGTGCCTCTGTCATAATCTTCTTTCTTAGCCTGTCTATATTTGGCACACACAATCGGTTTTGGCACTGAAGTACTCCTTCTCGCGTAAGCTCAAATGCCTTGGTCGTACCACTCTGAACGTTTTCCTTAAGCTATAATAAAATAGGATCTGCATATTGCTTCCCTTTCACTTCAACAACTAATGAAGATTCTGCAACATTATGTATGATAAGATCTTTATTCGGAGTTTCAAGAAGGTGAACTTCCAAATTAGCTAACTGGTGAAGATCTTTAATCATCCCTTGCCTTTCTATAGGCATCATCATAGCCTTATGACTTAATGCATCAACTACCATATTTGCTTTCCCTGGATGGTACAAGATATCAACATCGTAGTCCTTTAATAGTTCAAGCCATCTCCGCTGCCTTAAATTTAGATCCTTCTGAATAAAAATATATTGCAAGCTCTTATGGTCAGTATATATATCAACATAAACCCCATATAAGTAGTGGTGCCATATCTTTATAGCAAAAAATAACTGCTGCCAGCTCAAGATCGTGTGTAGGATAATTTTCTCATGTGGCCGCAATTGTCTTGAAGCATATGCTATTACCTTACCATGCTGCATCAATTCATATCCTAAACCAATTCTAGAAGCATCATAATACACTGTATACCCTTCGGTGCCTTCTGGAAGTACCAACACATGTGTAGAAATTAACTTGTTCTTTAAATCTTGAAAACTCTTCTCACAGGCATCATTCCATTGGAATTTGGATGCTTTATGGGTTAGCTTGGTTAAGGGTGCTGAAATGGAAGAAAAGCCATCCAAAAACATTCTATAATAACCAGCCAACTCGAGAAAACTATGAATCTCTATAGGCATTGTGGGCCTTGGCCAGTTCTTCTCAGCTTCTATCTTTTGAGCATCAACCTTTATCCCTTCACTAGATACAATATGACCCAAAAATGCTATCGACTTTAACCAAAACTCACATTTAGAGAAATTTTTATAAAGCTTACAATCACGAAGAGTCTGTAATGCCTGTCATAAGTGAATGGCATGATCCTCTTCTGATCTAGAATAAACTAGAATATCATCTATAAAAACTATCACAAATACATCCAGGAATGGCTTAAACACCCTATTCATCAAATCCATAAAAGCTGCGGGTGCGTTTGTTAGCCCAAATGACATAACTAGAAACTCATAATGACCATACCATGTTTGGAAAGTTGTCTTGGGTATATCCTTCTCTTTCACCCTCACTTGGTGGTAACCTAACCTCAAATCAATCTTAGAAAAGCACTTGGTGCCCTGTAACTGATCAAATAAATCATCAATTCTTGGGAGAGGATATTTATTCTTAATAGTCACCTTATTCAATTTTCGATAATCAATACACATCCTCAGCGAGCCATTCTTTTTGCGCTCAAATAACACTGGTGCTCCCCAGGGGGACATACTAGGTCATATGAATCCCTTCTATAGCAAATCTTTCAATTGCTCTTTCAATTCTCATAATTCTGCTGGGGCTATTCTATACGGAGTAATGGAGATTGGTTGGGTGCCTGGTATTACATCAATACCAAACTCTACTTCTCATTAAGAAGGCAAAGCTGGAAGATCTTCAGGAAATACATTAGAAAATTTATTTACCACTGGAACAGCGGGAAGAGTTGGTGACTCCGCTTCTATATCCCTTACTCTAACTAAATGATATATGTATCCCTTGGAAATCATTCTTCTTGCCTTAAAATAAGAAATAAATCTATCTCTTGGCGTGCCAATTTCACTTTTCCATTCAAGGACTGATTCATTTGGAAAATGGAAATATACCTTTTTCGTGCAGCAATCAATTATGGCATAACAAGACGCCAACCAGTCCATACTCATTATAACATTAAAATCTACCATTTCTAACTCCATGAGATCAGCCATCGTATCACGACCACAAACAGTTACTATGAAGTTTCGATAAATCCTTCTAGCTATAATAGATTCCCCAACCTGTGTGGATACTTCAAATGGCTTAACTAACAGTTCGGGTATTCTTTTGAACTTTCTAGCAACCAATGGAGTAACATAAGATAATGTATAACCTAGATCAATTAAGGCATATACATCAAATGAAAAGATAGACAATGTACCCATAACCACATCTGGGGAAGCATCTAAATTCTGTCGATCCGCTAGAGCATACGTACGATTTTGAGCCCCGCTAGAACTCATGGCTCCTCTATCACCTCTAATATGACCCATTGGTTGTGCACCCCTTCCTGAATAAGGCATCGATGATGATGCAACAACAAATGACCCCGCAGGTTATGCCATACCCTCTATGCCCCTTTGTGGGCATTCTCTCATCATATTCCCCGACATACCACATCAAAAACAAATATTGGTCCCCAGCCGACATGCGCCCAAATGATACCTTCCACATTTATTGCATGGCTCTCAAAGGGGTCTTGATTGGCTCATATTCCCTTGCCTTTGGTACCCCATTGTCCGCGAACTTTGACTCTCACTTCTGTGCCTAAATTGATTTCCTCTGGACCCTTGGAACTGTAGTGGGGTACTAGCTACAGAATAAGAAGATAATAGCCTAGGTGGTCTAGCAGAAAACTGTGGTCTGAACCCTCCTTGGGATGCCATGAACTGCCCTGTAGATCTGGCCCTCTTGGAATATCCTCTTTCTAATTCTTGTGTTCTTCTCCTCTGCCTCCGATCTTCCATTTTCTGTGCAAAATATTGGATCCTTGCTATGTCCATATCTTTGTTCAAAGCGGCAATACTATAATCTCTAACCAGATATGGATCCAGCCTATCCATATATTGATGAACTCTTTCATCCATAGTAGCTACAACATTAGGAGAATATCTCGACAAGGAATTAAATTTGAGACTGTACTCCCTCATGCTCATATTCCCCTGACGAAGATTTAAAAACTGATCTACATGGGCCTGATGAATCTCGAATGGAAGATAATGATCAAGAAATGCCTCTTTGAACTCCTTCCAAGTAGGTGAGGGTGCATCAATACCCCTAGATCATTTCCAGTCCTCTTACCAATATGATGTAACACCCCATATTCAAATACGTGTATTGGCATATTCAAGTACGTGTATTGATCTTATTTATATGAAATTAATTTTTTTTATTTTATTTATACCGAAATTTGCCCGTCGATGGTTCCATGCGAAGGTTATTGAATAACATTTCCAACGATATAAAGATTTCCAAAAACGGATAGGTTTCAGATATAATCGAGCACGTTCGAAACTATAAAATGGTGGCCGGGATATTTGGGAATAGTAAATGTGCAGGAAAATTTCCTGCACACAAACTACTGAGGCCAGACGAATTTTTGGGTCAACTTCAAACGATCATAACTCCCTTAATATAATGAAATGGGAGAGTTGCAACCTATGAAAAGAAATATCTTTGAGTCTTATTTCCAATTCAATTGGTTTCATCCAAATCCAAAATCTAAGTAAGGAGTAATACTCGTTTTACTTCAGCCTATCAAAACAGATTTTTAGGGTCAAATTCAAACGACCATAACTCCTTGTACAGGACGAACTGGGTGGCCTACTTTATATGAAATGAAAGCCCTTTGAATTATCCTTCCAACAATACCAATTTCACCCAAATCCGATAACGGAGAAAAGATTTATGGTCGATCTACTTTAGCTTACCAAAACAGTCCACCAAAGGACAGATTTGACATTATTTAAATTCTAAAGGCATTTTGGTCATTTCCTATTATATTATGGACGGGAATATGTGTATATATACATGTATATGAGTTCAAAAATTCACTTTCATCATCAATCATTGATAAAGAACAAAGCCTAGCCAAATTTGACCTTTAAATTACTTTTAATTCAACTGTAGAAATTCCAAAGTAATCTGATAACTGCGTTTGTCATCTCGAGAGCTTCGAACGACACCTATTATTTGTACAAACA
>NC_061119.1:138377299-138413006 GCF_002878395.1 Capsicum annuum | reverse complement strand
GAGAGAGAACCAGTGTATTTGGGCAATGAATTTTGAGAGAGATGAGAGAGACGAATTATTTAAGCGTCAATAATTACCTTTCTTAATTATTTTGGTCAATTATAAATTGGAGGGATTTTGAAATATTTTGGAGGGATAGTGAAATATCTTAATGAAAATTTTTGGTCATATTTTTAAAGTGTTGTCTTTTAAAGTAAATTATTACCACACTTAAAAGTGCAGTGATACATATGAATAAGTGTTGCCAATTAAATTATGATTTATCAATGTTCGTAAAGTGTTGCTTATACTATTAAGGCCTGTACTTTTAAAGCGTTGTCAAAATTAATGTGGCCAGAAATTAAAAACTGAGGCCACGCTTTAAAAGTGTGGTCTTTAATAGTATAGACCACACTATATAAGTGTGGTTCAGATTAAGTGTGGTCAAAAGACTAAAATGGTGTAGTGACTTTATGTAGTTCTTCAACATCTTAAGCATGGTAAAGAGTGCATAGATATATTTCATGTATATATTGTATATCTCCATTATCATACATGCTTTATACCACAATAATAGCAAAACATCAATAGCATGGCATTTATATTGAAGTATATAGCTAACATATACTTGTCATTTAGATATCATGGAACCATGTAAACATGAATTTATAGCATCCTAAGCATTTTATCAAACACCTTGCATGCACGCTTTAAAACATAGGTGTGCTTATCAATTTGACAATCTTAATCCATCTAAAATTCATGGGTTTCAACTAATCTACCCACATGCTTCATGAATAACACATCAAGATACAACCTTGAATCCAAACAACAATCATCAACATGAATATAGTCAGAACACGACAAGGAAATCACAATTTATGATTTAATACATGATTCTTGAGCTCTATGGATGAAAGGGACCCATGGATGAATACTACGCATACCTTAGATTAAGAATTTGTGAAGATTGACAGCGAAATTTTCTTGAAATAGACTCTTTTATGAAAACCCTAGAGTTTGTTCTTGAGAGGAAACCCTAATCTTATGGTTGAGAGTGTATGAGAGAGCTTTTTGAGATGTTTAACTAAAGAGAATGGAAGATAATACGCTCCTTGAGGGTTATAAGTCGTGGGAAGTGAAAGAAAAAGATCAAAATACCCTTACTAAAATGTCCCTCAATTGCTGGGAAAAATAGCTTACGACATTCGTGACAAGCCGTCAAGCTGGTGATAAGCCGTCACGAATTGTCGTCACAAAAGGGTGAAATTTTGAGTTTCTGGTTAAGGTTGACGACATTGGTAATAGGCCGTCACAAGCATAATGGCTTGTCACAAAATGTCATCACCAGGGTCAGAAATCTTCCCAGGTCTGACGACATTGCTGATAGGCCGTCACGGGCGTGACGGTTTGTCACAATTATCGTCACCAGTTTTCCAACCCAACATGCTGGAGTAAAATGGGCATAGCTCCTTTCTCCAATATCGGATTTAGGATAAATTGGTATAGTTGGAAATATAATTAAAAGATCTTTCATTTGATATATAGTAATCCACCCAGTTCGTCATATACAACGAGTTATGGTCGATTAAAGTTGACCCAAGTTTTGACGCTCACTAAAACTTGAACGATTGGAAAGCTTTCAACTTGTACTTGAGTTAGAGGACTTATATGATCTAAATTCTTGCTCAAATAGATTTCCACACTAAATAATTGATTAACACACTAAATTTACATAGGATTCGAGGCTTTTGAAACGTCTACGCATAGGAATGATGAATTTTTATTTTAGTCCAAAATGTAGGGTATTAGATCAGTGCACCTATGGCAACAAATAGTTTTGAACTTGGATGATTGTTTTTATGGATGCTTTTATGGATTTTTGAAATTTTTGGTTGTATTTACAAATTTTCATTTGGATTTATTGTAGTGATTGCTAAAATACTGCTACTGATTATTGATTTTTGAACTAATCTTGTGAAAACTATTGATAGTTGTGTTAAAGAATTGAAAAAAAAGTTGTCTCCCCTCAAAATTTTGTTTAATAATGGCTTGATTTGTATATTGTATTGAACTATTGAGTATATGAGAATGGCATTAGGATTAGGGATAGTATATGTAGGGACAGACCAAGGTTAGAGTTGGATATCTGGAACTTAGTAATGTAGCCTTGTGAAAGTGTGTGTTACGTTTATTGAGTTCCCGGTTGTGTTGAAATCTAGATCTTGCCCGGTTGCTTTTAGCGAGATCTAGGATACTTAGGTAGGAAGTGATCATAGGACCTTGTTGTACAAGTCCACTTAGGTTTAAAATGCCTGAACGAAATGAGTAAATCCCCTTGATCCAAATATTTGAGCCTTAAAACACCAATTTTTCTTCTTAAACCTCTAACATTCCTATTGAGCCAAAAGAAATATGTTTTCGACCCTGATCCTCCTAAGGATACTATGCACCTCAATTCAGGCAAATAGCTTGAGTTGAGGATTTCTATATTTTGGGGTGTGTAAGAGAAAATGAGTATGAAAAAGGGGGTAGAAGAAAAATAGCTGAAAATGGGCAGGTATGAAAAGAAAGAAAAGAGTAGAGTATTGCAAAAGAAAGGTAAGAACAAGAAAATGCTAAACCTGACCCGATTAGAATATGCTTATAAGGAAAAAAAGATATAAGGGTGAAAATAATGAAGAAGTCGAAAGTCCCCTAAAGAAAAGTATAGTGTCTAGGAGGTGTAGTCACTAAAAGAATTCTAACATATATCCTAACAGCCCCTAGCCTACGTTACAAGCCAAACAACATCCTATGGAGATCTTACCATGATTATCTGAAAGCTTAGGAAAAGTGTGTAAGGGTAAGCCTATGGTATTTTATGCACACTAGTAATACTTATTTGTGAGAGCGAGCATTCTTTGTTATATCCCAAAAAAGATTGATACATATAATGAAAGAAAAGATTTCTTTGAATGTGAGTGCACATGGTTTATGCTACTAAGTTGCTAAATTGTTTGATGGATCAAAAATAGTTCTATGCCTGAGTAGCTATTACTAATGTAATTCCATCATCAGATCCCTTCGTGTTCTCACATTTTCTGAATTGCTATATGCGAATTTGAAGTGAAAAATTTAGAAGTAAGAAGGGAACAAAAAAATTGAAATTTAAGTTAAAATTACTGCCATGAATTGTTTGAGATCTTCCTGTTTTAAGCATCGCCTCAATGGTAGAAAATGGTATTTGGTTGTGTTTACCTGAGGACATGCAAAAGTCTAAGTTGAGGGTATTGATGTGGCGTGGAAACACGACACTTTTGATGCTTAAAACAATGAATTTATGCATGAAGTTAGGGTGTTTTTTTTATATATAAGGCACTTTGGTATGAATTGCAGGTAAAATAGGTTTATGACATATTCTGAGAAAAATAAGGAGAAAAATACCTAAAAAAGACCAACTCCGACCAGTATACGAGTCCTCTCATGATTCATAATCATTCGATATGACTCCTATGCCGAGTCGGATGAGGAATAGAACCAAAAGCCAAATTAATAGACTAAGTATGAGGAAGATACGACTTAAGTAGCCTAGTCATAAGACTGGGTACGAGTCGTATGTTGCAGTTGTAAGCATAACAGAACCCAAAATACTATCCTAAAATTGAAGTGTAAGAAGTATACGAGTTAGAAGTCTGAGTATAACTCGTATAGGGATGTCGTATCCCAACCAGTATTCAAGACCCAAAAAGACTGAAGTCCCAGGTGGATACGGATAAAGAATTTGAGTCGTATACATAGTTATGACTCATAAATTGAAGACATAAGTTGAACAAATAATTGAGGACACGGGAATATTAGGAACTGGAATGGTTAAGACAAGGCTGGGTATGACCTGTTAGCTAAGGATATGAGTAACGACCGAATCATACTTGTTGCCGACTTAACTTTACCTTTCCCATTTTTAATGTACCAAGTACCCAGTATATGTATATGATAGGTGATATGTAAAGAATGCTCAAATGGTGAAGAAAGTGAGGTAGATTGACAAGGGGAAGAATTCTCAAATTCACATTTATGCGTGAAAGTACATTGATAGGGAACATTGAAATGACACAATGAGTTGAGTTTTTTTATATCAATTGACAACATGGGACCAGGTCCAAAATTTGTATGATATATTGATACAAATTTTGTATTCACCTTGAATGGAATTGATGCTCAAGTTATGTTGTTTGTAATCATTAAAAAGGAGGAAAATTGCTTTATCTTGTTTTGATGAAAAGCAGCTGACAACGAGGGACCAGGTCCCTTGGTCTTCATGGGAATATACAGCACTCACATGGCCTGCACAATTTTGTCTTCTTGTGTAACAAACTGTGCAACTGAGATGTGTACCTTTTAGGACACTTGGCAAAATCAAATGTCTGCCCTAATCATTACTCCACTATAAAAGGAAAAGAATTCTTCTCAAATTGGCAAGTTTTAAAAATCCAGATTATTAAAAATTAAAAAAAAAAAAAAACATAGCTACTCAAGTATTGCTCAAGTGCTTATTTCTTACATACTAAAAAGAGTAAGTGTTCTTGAGTTGAGTCCTGGTTCGTAAATAAATCACTCATGCTATAAGAGTAATGTTTTCTTAGCTTTTGTGAGAGAGCATAGGTAGAGTTACCTAATTTCAATATTGGTTAGAGTTAATAAATATTGGAGCGAGTACTTTGCAAAGTTGTCAAGGTAGGCTTGTATTATAGTTATTACAAGTAGAAGAATCCTTCCTTGAGCAAGTAGGTTTCCTATTTAAAATCCTTGTGTTGTTACATTCCTACAAAGTTATAAGTTGTCCAATGCCTTATAGTTTGATTTCCTATGACTGACTTTAAGGTACCTGGTCCATCACTGTGTGGTGCAACCCGCCAAGTTTTAACAACATCACCATAAACCCATAATGACCATAACTTATCCTAAATGTTGCCTTCGAGATATCCTCAACCCGAATCCTCAGCTAATGGTAAATAAATCTCAAATCAATCTTAGAAAACACCTCTGCACCCTTAAGCTAGTCGAACAAGTCATCAATATGATGCATAGGATAGCGGTTCTTCATTGTCACTGTATCAACCTTCTTATAATCAATACATCTATGCAAAGAACTATCTTTCTTCTTTAAACACAACATAGGAGATCCTCAAGGTTACACACTCAGTCTAATAAAACCCTTACCAAGAAGATCCAAAAGTTGAGAATTTATCTCCTTAAGCTTGACAGGAGCCATAGGGTAAGGTGCCATAAATGTAGGTCGGGTGCTAGTCTCGAGATCAATAGCAAACTAAATCACACGAACCGAGGTAATACCAGGCAGGTTGGTAGGGAAAACATCAGGAACCTTAAAAGCTACAGGAATAGAGTCAAGTAACGGACGCCCCACACTGGATCATAAATATAGCGAGATAAGATTCACAACCCCTCAAAATAAGCCTCCTAACATGAATATAAGAAATAATCCCATAGGCTCTAGGCTAACTGCTCTTTGCCACACGACTTAGGGTATATTAGGCATGGCTAAGGTAAAAGTCTTGGCAAAACAATCTATGACCTCATGATAGTGGGATAACCAGTCTTTGTACAGAATCATATCAAAGTCGACCATATCCATTATAATAAGATCAACATGAGTATCAACATCTCTAACAGTCATAACTCAAAATCTGAACACCAGATCAATTACCAAAGAATCACCCATGAGAGTAGATAAATGTAATAGCATGGATAATAAATCTTAAGATAACTCTAAGGGTGGAGCATAATAAAAAATACATAAGAATAAGTGGATCCTAGATCAAATAAAGCACGGTTAGACTCATTGCATACAAAAATCATACCTGCAACAACAACATCTAAAGACTTAGCCTCAGGTCTAGTAGGTATTGCATACTGGACATACTTCCTACCTGGCTAGGCTCCGTATCAAACTCCCATCCTATATTCTTAAGAACCTCCTCAAGAACCCTAGAAATCACCCCTAAGACCCTAAGAACTACCTCTAGCTAAAGAATAAACTATTGTAATAGGGGGAACACTCTGAGCTAAAGAAATAATCGCACGATGACTAAGGCAATCTACCAAATAGTGACCACGAGCTCCATAACTAAATCATGTACTAAGAGAAACAAAAACCAAGAGATCTGCCTGGCCTAGAATAATCACCACATCTAGAATAACAAGAAGGTGAACCTCTTAAAGACTTATCACTTCCCTGACCAGAGTGATCACTAACAATAGACTAAATTTCATCAATAATCTGAAGAGCTACCTAAGAGGTCGACTAGGCTTACTCTATGACTGATAGGTTGGATCTAGAGAAAATCTACCATGAAAACAACTACATTTGAATTAGGAAATACAATGACTCTAACTAAAACTACCCAGATGTTTAGGCCTCTTATCGCTGTCCCAACGGGCCTTATAATGAATCTCCTTCATCACCTGGGTGTGATCTAACACCTCAGCAAAAGACCTACCAGCAATAACTAAGATCTAAGTAGACATACGAAGACGAAGTCCCAATCCTCAAACAAATAAAAGAACTCTCTCATACTCAATACCCAGAATATAAATATAATGCCTAAAGAACTCGGGAAACGAGCCTTATACTCCACAAAAGTCATGGAGTCCTACTCAACTGAAGAATAAACCCTTCAAATGATACATAAGGATGTGAGGCACCATGAATATCTCGAAGAATTGAGCCCATGTCAAAGGAGAAGATTTAGGTTGTATAGAATCCATATAAATTATACATCAATGTCGAGCAGCCAAGTCCAACTAAAATATTGTGTAATCCACACCACAAGTATAAATAAGGCTCAAGTTATAGATCCCATCCTCATAAACTATCAAAAACACCTTTGCATTCTCACCTGGAGCACCAAAAAACCTAGGCAGAGACAATCTCAAGAAATCTGCCAAACATCTTCTGCTTCTACGTAGACACAGTAGGCTAGGCAACAACTACCAAAACAACTACTGGCTGAGCAATCACTAATGCAGAAGGATGTTAACTTTGAGAGCCACAGCTACAGGCTGCTCCCCCACCTTTGTACCACTTTGATCTACAAACTGTGCACCATCAGATGGCGCACTACAAAATACACCCAAAATTTAATCTTGATCATCTCTTTGCATAAGAGAATAAACAAGCCCTGGTGAATCGTGGGATCTTCCCTGGGCCACAGCTAGAAGGGGTAGAAGAATCTCTAGCTTAGGAGCTGGAATAGGGTCTTGTGAAGGCCCTCTCTCCTAGCCCCTAGTTAGGAATACATCTCTAGGTTTAAAAAACATCTAGGTCATCCATGAACTAGAGTAAGATCCCTAGGCTCATTCTCGAGAACCTCATCTTATATAGCTGTAGCACCTATCCTAGCCATCTGTGAAAGAGTAAAATCATGATATAAGTAAAAAAAGTAAAAAACTACTAAGAATGTCCCATAGCCTCCAAAGATAGGAAATAGATGTCATTATTCCAATATGTAGGACTTTACTAGATACTTGCTTTTGTACCAACAATATTGGTTAAACCTTGGCTCTGATACTAATTTTTCACAACTGATTGTTGAGTTATGATGGCACCTACTCTAACCTACCATTAGGTAAGCCAAACATAACTCGGAGTCAAACAAAATGGGTCAACTTAATGGAAGATGTGGAACATAGGAAGAAATCAACAACATAACTTATAAATAAACAAAGTATTTTAAATAGATAAGATAGTCAACATAGATAACATCCCACGACCTATTAAAGCCAATACAAGAGCATCTAGTAATAATAATACAACCCAAGAATTTAGAATAGTCAATGACATCTATCTAAAAAAAAGTGAACATAAAAATATAAAAGAAAATAGGTGACTCCGACTCCAAGAGCACATCCTATCTATGGATATTAACATAAAATGATTGCCTTATTCAACGATGGCAAATAGTAATCAGATTTGTACCATAAAGTTATAGAAGTACAGTATGAGTACCAAAACCATGGGTACTCAGTAGGCATCACTGGTCGACTGAGATAAATCATAATATAAGTATGATAAAATACAAGATAACATAACTAAGTAAAGATATAGACAAACCTAAAGTAATACCAACATCGTTATGCATAAATAAGTAAATCAATTAGGAAATAGCATACCATAACATAAAACATCAACACATGAAATCATAACTACAAAATAGGCTCCCATATGTCAATTAGTGCGGAAATGCAAAAAACCCATTGCAAACCTCAATAAACCTAGAAGGTACATTTAAAATAGAATAACTGACCGCCATCATTTATCACCTCTAATAATACAATTTGAATTAATCCAAGTCATGCTATACTATAACCATCGATTGTCCGTATTCATCTTTTGTAAATTAATCAACACTTATCAACTAACCAATTTGTAGCAACTAATCCTCATTTACCAATAAATCTTCTTTTACAAACTAAACATCACTTATCATCTAATCCTCATATAGGGGATAATCATCACTTAGCAACTAGTCATTGTTTATCAACAAACCAATATTTAACAACTAACCAACATTTATCAACTAACCAATATTTTCAACTAACCAGCATTTTAAACTAATTATTATTTCACTAGAAGCCATTATTATCACATAACATTATAACCATTTTCTCATTTTCATACTTACCTAGAGACACTATTGTCAATCTCACACCCTAATATCATCATATCATAATATGTATGACATCATAGTATAAGGTGTGCATATATATAAATATATTAGGACTTGACCAAGTATGAATATTCAATAATATCCTCATTAATATCATTATCAATATCATAGCCATCTTCTAAATTTCTATCGGGTACAAATAATCAATGTCATCACCATTATCAATTCTAGCCTCCGAATTTCTACCGGGTATAAATAATTGATATCATCTTCAATATCTAGACTAGAACAAGTATTTGGATAGTTCATAGCATAAAAAATATCGGAACTTATACCGGTAATCATATCATTATTATCATGGCCCATAGCATAATCATTAAAGTATTTAATAGCATAACCATTAACATAGTATATTGACATAAAAAACAATCATAATTTAAATTGTGAGCTCTAGCATAATCAATAACATGATTTCCAATATAGTAGATACGCATGATTTTAAGTATAATCAATGTCATAGTGTCTATTATAATTAATAAGCCAGCTCTTTAGCATAATCCATACCATATTTTCCAGTATAGTCAATAAATATGATTTATAACATAATAAATATGTACTATCAAGCTGTCACAACCCAATCTTGGGCCTTGTCGTGACAGGTATCGCAAGTCCGCCAGGGACAGGAGATCACCCCCTTACACATAACCAACAAACACAACACCCAAGCCAACATAATTTAACAAAGCTTTTAAAATAAAGGACTGAAACTAAATACAAATAAAGTGTTAGGACATGCCCCCGATTATAGAAAAACCAAGTCGAAACAATCTAAGACATAAGAGACTAAGACATGAAATGTATACTTTTGATGTATCTAAGCTTACCAATTTAATGCCAACTCACAACTGACCCTAAGTTCGAATCATTGTGTAGGAGAAGTAGAAGTACGGCCAATTCTGGCATCTTATAAGGATACAACGTTCGATGATGATTTGTGGGGTGAGTGCTAGTATTTAACTCCTTGATAAGGATAACATAATTCCATGATTAATAATTTCAAACTCATTAAAAATCAAAAACATATAATCAAATGCATAGACATATATATCTATATAAATACATATATCATATGTCAGAATAGGGAACATGGTTTAACATGCACTTTAAAACTTTAACATGGATTCTCTAGCTCAAACATCATATAATAATACCATGGTCTATATGGGCCCTAGTTCTCACCCCTTAGTCAAGACCCAGTGGGTGTAGCTTTAAGAACCAGAGAAAGATTTTATATATATATATATATATATATATATATATATTCACGGGAGGCTCAAACCATCTAATCATATACTAAGGTAACTTAAGACCACAATCATGAAATTTTATATGAAGGACTCAAACCCTGCAATCATAAGAATAACAATATGGTGGACTCGAACTACCTGGTCACAAGTAAAGGGACTTTAACCCTCAAGCAATAACGACCCCCGCACTAGCTAGCGTGATTTCCAGTATTGGTCACTTGAACCTCCACTTTCATGAATCATCCACATAATCCTATTTTAAACCTAAATTAAAATTTTTTTTTTACCCATTCCTATTTTTATTAAAGAAATTACACACCAAGGCATCCCAATTGTATAGTCATACATACCTCGATTGCAAGCTTATATCATTATGCCATGTCATCTAATCAACTAATTTAGAGTTGAACCCAATATTCAAAAGCTATTCAAACAATCAATCATTCAGGACTCAAACCCATTTAATTAATCGAACAAAAAAGGTTTTAATTCCACCATTAATACATGGCCACCAATGACTTTTTAAGGAAAACATGCATAATTTATTATCCCTTTTTCTATTCCAAGGTATTATTACAAGTGGGTAAACCAAACTATGTGACAAAAGCCATTTTTATTGACAATTTCACAAGCATGTTAAGGGCATGCAATTTCAAAAACTATAATCAAAGCAAAATCATCAAATTATGGTTTAACCAGGACATCTAACTTTAATCACAATTCCTATGCACCCATAAGTTAAAAACCATATTTAAAACATCAATGATTAAAGTTAAACCATGTGAAAACATTGTTGAATAATAAGCATTGAAAACCCCCAACCTATGTTCCAAAACCCACATAAAAATCTCATGAACCACACTTTAATACATATGTTTTAAAAAACATAACAATGAGAAAAGAGTAACATGCTAATATATTTACAATTATTGAGAAGAAAACTTAAATTGACCATTGGATAATCAACCTTGAGGAAACCTTAGCTTGATTGGCTTGAGAGAATTTGAGAGAGAAGAGTATATGTTTTGATTGCTTTATTGCTTGGAATAAAATTTCTATATGGTTTATAGGTCGTAAGTTATGTTTTGGGCAAGAGAGAAATGTCTAAAATACTCGTATTAAAATCTAGGAATTAAATCATTAGTCATTTCAAGTGACTTTACAACTCATAGGGTCACCCTACGACAAAGACCCTAATCATAGCTAAACCAAAACCCCCTTAGGCTCTTCACTGTGGACTCAATGACTGACACCTTATATATTTTAATAAGGCAATATGACTCATAAGGTGAATTTGTAGTGTCAAAAGTTTTAATAGAGACACTACACTGGACACATTACAAAATACCCTCCTTAATACTCATTAACTCCAATTGTTATCAAAGTAGTAACTTAGGCAAATTCTTATGGGCTTCATTATGACTGGGTCTTATTATCTGTAAAGACATTATAACTTTCCAGGTGAGTCATTGTCTTGTATGAAAGCTCAGAACTCAAAAAATTTTCAAGGGCCAATATCCAGGGTGTTTAAATACTCCACCACTTGGATTATTCATCCTCGAATGATGTGTCAAGGAAATTACAAGTATGATTTTTAACACAACTTACAACTAAACTTCCTTTTAAAAAAGTCATAAAACAAAGATATAAAGGAATCACAATTTCCTTTAACAAAGTAAGAAAACTAAAACAGCTATACTTTGAACCATTGAAAATTTCCCTTATTTGGTGTCTCTGGACTTGGTACGACTATGGGTTCAATTCATACCCTTTGGATAAAACTTGGTTACTCTCTATTGTAACCTAGGTAGTGTGGTGAGGTTCACTCACTGTCCTAGGTACGAGTGAGGCTCTAACCAATCATACCTTAAGGTATGAATTTTACCAAGACAAATCACATAAAGTGATGCCTTAATAAAAAGTGGACTATTATTTGTATGGTTGATAGATACGAGTTAGGGTTGAGTCATATCCTTGATACGACTATAAGGTGTATGATCGTATCCTTAAAAATTTGTATGGCCTAGGAGAAGCTTAGGGTACAAGTCATAGTACCACTCGTACCCTAGATATGACTACTTAAGTTAGTCGTAAGGTGAGTCATACCATGGGATAGGTTCAATTTTTAGCTTCAAACTAAGGGCCTAGTGGTCATTCGCCATGTCCAAAACCCAAAGCCCTCTACTATTAAATACATGTAGCCTCCTAAACATTTATTTTTAATGGATCATACACCCTAAATACTCTCTCAAGTTAATATTTGAAGGAATGAAGGCTAGGTTTTCAAGGGTGATCTTCAAGAGGCAAAGTAAAGTCAATTTTCTTAGTGATTGAAGTTGTTTAAGGCATGTAACTCTTCCCCTTGATAAATAACTCTAAAACCACATTTTCTACACTTTGATCAGTAAGCATACATGGTGGTTTTTAAATCAAATAAAAAGGGTTTTTTTGCCTAATGATGATTCTTGCTTATACTTATGTTTATACATGTTATTGATGGCAATTTGAACATGTTAATACTGGTTTTATATGGTATTACATGTGGTTCTTGACTAACCATAGTCTTGATGGTTTCTACAATAAAATTGACCATGGTAAATACATGTACAAAAGTCTTGATGATTTCTACAATAAAATTGACCATGGTAAATACATATACAAAAGGTGTTTGCAAAAATGTCTAAGTGAGATATCTAGTTACATAAAGATGATAATGTTTTTAAATAAGGCAATGTCCCAATGTGTATGAATGATTGATAAATTATATTGTAAAGGTAAAATGAGTCATGTATTGTGTAATTGATGATCCCAATTGTTTGATCAATAAGAAGGGGCTTAAAGTCCATAGCATGAAGATGAACTTGAATTGTGTATTGAACTAAATTATGGTATTGAATTGCTAATAAAGTATGAATGGATTTAATAGGTCTTAGGGACCATAGTTTAAATTGTATGATAAGTTGAATTAAGGGTTTGGCCTATTGAAATGGTTAGGCGATGAAGGCTCCCATGAGGACCATATGGTCACGTATGGTGTTGAAATTGGATAAATGTGTTAAATTCTTTATATGTGGAATTGAATATTTGTGGATGCATGGACAAAGGATAGGAGTTTTAATCTCAACTAATGATAGTCGTGATGGCTTGAGTTTAAAGTCCCTTGCATAATAAAATCACTTGTGGTTAAAGTCCCTTGCTTAATGAGATCTCATGAGGTCAAAGTGCCTCGCCAAATGAATTAGCATGGGGTTAGAGTTCCTTATATAATATGGCAGGATGTTAGAGTCCCTTGACAAATGAGGGAGCGTGTAGTTAGAGTCCCTTGCTTAAATGAATGTGTGTGAATTGTTAGAGTCCATCACTTATATGAACACTTATAAGTAGTTAGATTCTCTCACTCAACTGGAGGTTTATGGTTAGAGTCTCTTACTTAGTTATATGTGAATATGGTTAAAGACTTATGACAAATGAGAAATGCTTGAATCTATAAGTGTGGAAGGTTTGTGTCCTCTATTGCATGTATGATGAATAAGTGCTTCCAAAGTATTGATAAGAATTTCCCTTTTGTTAGTATGTGATATTTCTATATGTATGAATAAGGTTATGAATGTGATGGTATAAGATATAGATTAACTTGTGGTTGAATGATGATACTGTATTATCCTTATCCTTAAGTGATATGCTAGTATTCCAACCTTTAACTATCTTCGGTTGCTATTTCCTTATAGACATAGGGGCTAGAGTATCTTCTTCTCTTTCTCCAATGTGATTAGGCAATCAAATTTGTTCATGCGTTGGATTTGGAGTGGTGAGATTTCTTACCTAGGAAGACATTCCTTCTTGGTCTACTTTCTTTTTACTTATTCTTACTTTCACTTGATTTGGCTATTGTCAGGGGTTTATCCTAATATAAATATTTCTAAACTTTTAATTGTATTAAGGTATTATGGATGATTGTGTACTTGGGTACATGAGTTTGTTGATGAATCTAATGAAATGTTTAGACATGTTTATATTATGACTTGTAGTATGTTTTCCACTATCTCATTATGCGGTCGACATTCACTAGACCCTTGTGATTGATATGATGATTGTGATGGTTATCGGGGTAACCTATTATTTATGTGGGATTTTGGTGCCCATACAACATGGACCAGTTTTGGGACGTGTCAAGTTGGTATCAGAGCCTAGGTTCATGGTCAGCTAGGTGTACATAATACCATGTTGAGTAGAGTCTCTTTTATTGGTGTGAAGCATGCCACACTTGTGAAAGAGAAGGTATGAAACATTTTAGGAAATGTTTCCTTTTTCTGTGTTTCAACTCAAGCTATAGAGTCTGTCGTCTTAGATTCCATTGATTTCTATTTGTTATCTTTCAAATAATGCCTCTAAAGAGATCTGAGACTCAAGAAAACCCTTCTGAGGGCCCTATAGACAAAGCTCCTCAGACTTCTGTAGTTTGGATAAGGGCTAAGGTTGTGGCATTTGACCATCTTAATGGGGTTCCTACTATCCCAACTAACCCCGACAATGAGAGTGACCCTCCTATTTCCCTACCTCAAAAGGATGCTTTTAACGTAGAGTTTTGTCTGTTTATTAACCACTTGACTCAATTAGTAGCTTCTTAAATAGAGCGTGGTGCTCCCACTATTGTTTCTTCTATGGCCACAAGAATTGGCCAATTTATGAGATTGAGCCTTCCTATATTCTTCGGCACGAAGGTTGAGGAGGATCCTTAAGGCTTCATTGATGAAATAGAGAAGATAATCTGAATCATAGATGCTTTAGAGATTGAAATCATTTAGTTTTCTTACTACCAATTGAATGATATAACATATCAATGTTACTAGGGGTGGGAGTTGTATAGAGGTTTTGATGCTAGCCCTGCCATATGAGAGGAATTCTCTGAGTCTTTCTTAGACTACTTTTTTCCTTAAGAGTTGAGGGAGGCAAAGATGGAAGAGTGTGTGAACTTGAAATTCAAGAAGATGTCCATTAAAGAGTATGACTTGAAATTCCATAAATTATAAAGGTATGCTCACGAGATGGTTTCTATCATGTGGGCTAGAATGTATAAGCTTGTCTCGGTATTATCCCATGAGTTAGTCCTTGAGAGAAAGGCAACCTTGTTGATTGAAAACATACATCTTTCATGGTTTATTATATATTTTCAATAAATAGAAAATGATAAAAAGAAGCAAGTTGAGCTTAGTTAGAGGCAATGAAGAAAATTTAGGCCTTCTAAGCATAGTGGTGGTGATGTTGGCAAATCGACATAAAATAAATGGGGGAGTTTGAGTTATTTTTCCTCAGCTAGTGTTCGCTCTCCTTACCTAAATTTATCGGGTGATTGTTGGACTCAGTTTAATGGTGGGTCCCAGGCAGACAATGCCTAATTCAAGGCTAGTGGTGCCCAGTCAGCTCCACCTTACCCTTTCTACTGATTTTGAGGTCACAATCATTATGGCCAGTGTGAGAAGGGGAGAAACAAATGTTTTCTTTATGGTCAGGATAGCCACATGCAGAGTGAGTTCACCTCTTTAGCAACTTCTTTGTCTAATAGATACACTATTGCCAGTCCATCTACTCCCACACTAATAGGTGCTATGTCTACCTCTGCTTTTGTTTTTGGTACCGATGCTTGCTAGAATCGCTTATATGCACTTGCTACTTGCCAGGATTTTTAGGAATCTCTTGATGTTTTCATAGGTATATAGAGACTTTTCTCCCATGATATGTATTTTTTTCTTGATCCAGGGACTACTCTTTCTTATGTGACCTCGTATTTGGCCGTGTATCTTGATTGTGGTCCCGAGAATATTTCAGTTCCTTTTTCTATTTCTACTATATTTGGAGATCCTATGATTGTAAGTGGTGTCTGATATCAGTTTGTGGTAGGGATACTCTTGTAGACTTGATAGAGTTGCACATGGTTGATTTTGGTGTCATTCTGGGATTGATTTATTGCACTATTGCTATGTTTCTTTAGATTACCAAACCCATAGGGTCATGTTCAATTCCCTAATGAGCTGGTCATTGTATGCGAAGGCGGTTCCCTAGTGCCTAAGGAAAGGTTCAATTCTTATCTAAAGGCCCAAAAGTTAATTTCAAAGTAGTGTTTGTATCATTTGGTCCAAGATATAGATTCTAACTCGAAAGAGGCTTGTCTAGAATCTGTTCCCGTGGTTAATAACTTTTTTGAGGTGTTTCCCGATGTTTCTCTCCATAGGAAAATTAATTTTGGGATTGATCTTGTTTTGTACACTTGTATAATTTCTAACCATCCTTATAGGATGGCTATGGTGGAGCTAAAAGATCTTAAGGATTAATTGAAGGACCTCTTAGATAAAGGTTTTATCCACCCTAATGAGTATCCATGCGGTACTCCCATATTATTTGTGCACAGGAATGATGGTTCCCTTTGTATGTGCATTGATTAGCGTCAACTAAACAAAGTGATAGTAAAGAATAAATATCTTCTTGCTAGGATCAATGATTTGTTTGATCAACTTTAGGGTGCACAGTGTTTCTTTAAGATTAAACTTACATCGGGTTATCACTAGCTTAACATTAGGGATGCAGATATCCTTAAGATGGCCTTTAGAATTTGATAAGGTCACTATGAGTTTCTTGTTATGTCTTTTGGGTTGACCAATGCCCCAATGGTATACATGGACTAGATGAATAGAGTCTTTCATTTATTTCTAGATATATTTATCATTTTATTCATTGATGATATCTTAGTATATTCAAAGAGTGAGGTAAACAATGTTGATCACCTCCGTGCTGAGTTTCAATCATTGAAGTATCATCATTTGTATGCCAAGTTCCCCTGTGTGAGTTTTGGTGAAAGTCTTAGCTTTTATTTTTCAAGTCATCTCTAGCGAAGGGATCAAGGTAGATGACCAAAAGGTTGTGGAGGTTAAGAAGTGCCCTTGACCTACAACTCCAATCGATATTAGGAGCTTTTTGGGTCTAGCTGCTTACTATAGAAGGTTTGCAGAGAGTTCCTCTACTATAGCTTCTCCATTGACCAAGTTTACCCTTAAAAAGGTCAAGTTCTTATGGTCCGAAGTGTGTGAGGGTAGTTTTGAGAAGTTGAAGGCTAAATTGACTTCGGGTTTGGTTTTAACCTTTGCTGAGGGTAGTGATGGTTTTGTGATTTATTGTGATGATTCTCGTGTAAGTCTTGATTGCAAGTGTATGAAACATATTAGGTTGGTGGCCATTACTTCCAGACAATTGAACATTCATGAGAAGAACTACCCTACCCATGACATAGAGTTGTTAGCCGTGGTCTGTGTTAAAGATTTTGAGACATTATGGGGTTCATGTTGATATCTTTTCAGATCATAAGAGTCTCCATATGTGTTTACCAAAAAATAGTAAAATCTCTGGCTTACAAGGCTGCTTGAGCAGTTGAAAGACTATGTTATGAGTCTTCATTACAATCCTGAAAAAGCGAATGTAGTCACTGATGCTTTTAGTAGATTGTTCATGGGAAGTTTTTCCCATATAGATGAGGATAAATGGGAATTGGTGAAGGACATTCACCATTTGGTTAATCTTATAATTCGACTTACACACTCTGTGAATGGTGATGTATTTATATTTTTGATATCTCAGTCGCCTCTATTTGTTGAGTTAAAGAAGAAACAAGTATTGGACCCCGACTTGATGATAATCAAGAGTAATGTAAGTCAACATAAAGTTGTGAACTTTGTAATTGGTGGTGATGGTATATTCATATAGCAAGGTAGGCTATATGTTCCCAACGTCTATGGATTTAGGGAAAGGGTCATGGCCGAGTATCGTACATCCCGTTATGCCATTCACCCCTATTCCACCAAGATGTATCATGATCTTAGATAGTTCTATAGGTAGGATAATAGAGGAATGATGTGGCTAGTTATGTGGCCACGTGTATGGTGTGTGAGTAAGTGAATATTGAGTACATGTGGCCCGGGGGCTTGTGGCAATAGATCCCATTACCCAAATGGAAATGAAAGGTAATTAATTTGGATTTTGTTATCGGTCTTCCCATATCATGGAATCAATATGATTCTATTTGGTTCATTATTGATTGAATGACCAAGTCCGCTCACTATTTGCTCATGAGGACTAGTTTCTTGGTGGAATATTATGCTAAGTTGTATCTTGTGGGGATTGTAAGGTTTCACAGTGCTCGGGTCTCTATCATTTTGGATCGTGGTCCTTTGTTTGCATCCTATTTTTGGAAGTCATTCCAAAAGGGTTTGGGTACTAGATTATGTCTTAGTACTGCTTTCCACCTGCAAATGTATGGGAAAGCAGAGAGCACTATCCAAACATTGGAGGACATGTTGTGGGATTGTATGATTTATTATGGTATAGTTGGTATGACTATTTGCCTTTGATTGTATTCACTTATAATAATAGTTACCACTCTAGTATTGGCATAGCCCCTTTTGAGGCATTGTATGGTAGGAGATGTCGATCTCCTATTGGGTGGTACAAAGTTGGTGAGTGTAAATTTCTTGGCCCCGATTTAGTCCACCAAGACTTAGAGAAGGTGATTATAATTCGTGATAGATTGAAAGCCACTCAAACTCTCCAAAAGTCATATGTATATTTGAGGTGTAGAGACATAGAGTTTAGTATTGGCGATTGGGTATTCTTGCAAGTGTCTCTCATGAAGGGAGTGATGTAGTTTAGTAAAAAGAGGAAACTTAGTCCCCGGTACGTTCGTCCCTACTTTATTGTAAACAGGGTTGGCAATGTTGCAAATGAGTTGGAGTAGCATTCTAGTATGAACTTCATTCAATCGGTTTTCCATGTTCTTATATTGCAAAAGTGCGTGGTTGATCCTTCGTTGGTTTTTCCATTAAGGGATATCAGTATTTCAAATATATTATCCTATGAGGAGATCTTGGTAAGCATATTGGATTGGTAAGTTTGCCGGTTGTGAATGATAGAGGTGGCTTTGGTGAATGTTCTATGGAGGAACCAAAATTCTGAGGAATCTACTTGTGAAATAAAGGAGAACATGAAGTCCAAGTATCAACATTTGTTTCTCATTCTTGAAACTTGAGATGGTGGTAGGTTTTGGTGTCCTTGCTTTTATTTATATCTTTGATAGATAATGGGTTAAAGTCCCTAATATGTTGAGTGACTTGTATCATGTTAGACCATGGGATCAAGTCCCTAATATTTTAAAATTATCCGTGTTTTGTTGTGATGGGTTTAATCCTTAGTTCCTTTAGTTTATTCAGGTCTTTGGTACATGACGGGTTTGAGTCCCTAATCCTTGAATTGTGTAAGTTTCCTTGATAATGTGATGGGTTGAAGTCCTTAAGTTGTGAAATGAGCAAGTATTGACATGTAACAGGTTTAAGTCCCCAAGCTTTTTGTAATGCCAAAAATCAGGTACCCGGAATGCTACATGGTGTTCATGACATCGAAGGACCACAAGCTAACCCATGACTAATATCTGTAAATGAACACCGTATAATATACTGAATAAATGTTGAAATAAATGTTGAAATAAATGTTGAAAGTACATAAGGTTCAAAACTGTAATATTACTGATAAAACATAATATCTGGAAGGGGTATGAAATACCCAAAAACAACTGTAATAACTATCTGAACATGCTAGTCTCAAAAGCCTCTAACTGACTGAAATGTTTGAATAAGGAGTTGATGGGACATGTCCCCAACTGACTCCAACTGCTGAAAAAAATTAACTAATGAGATAATAAAGTAATGGTTATGTCCTTGAAAGATGAGGACTCACTACTAACTCTGACTGCTGAGAATGGAATGCTACTGATGCTCTAGAGCTCGTACTTCTGAACCTATGGTATAAAACACCATAGTGCAAATGGGTCAGTACGTTTGAATATACTGGTATGCATGTGAGGTAGGCTGAATGCAAGGGTTCACATGCATGAACTATACTAACTGACTGAATAACATGAGCGTGAGAATACATGGATGAATACATAATAACTGTAACTGAGTTCGTGATAAAATGATTGCTGTATTTGAGTACTGATAACATCAGATACTGATAACTATGTAACTGAAATTACTAATACTGAGCGACTTTATCTGACAGTCTAGTTTCTGATGAAACTAACTGAGTTCCGTACTATTCTAAGTTGACTGTATCTGAGAGTCCAGAATTCTTTAGAACTATATGAGTTCTATTACTGAGACTGAATGACTGTATGTAATAGTCCTAATTTTATATTAAAATTATGGGAAGTAGTCATCTAACCGACATGCCCCAAATAATGCATTATAGCTAAGTTGGGGACCAATCTATAACCCCAATTAGAACGATGTAAATACTGCACCACTGGTAAGGACATGTAGTCGGTGACCCTCTTTTTACAGTGTCTGCAAAAGAGAATGGTGGGGCTCTTATCTGACAGTGCTTATCCACCTCATCAACTCTTATCTGACAGTGTTGATGTCTTAACCTATGCTGGCTACATAGTTCTGGAGTGGAAGGATGACTTCTAAGAATCACACTCTCATCTGACAGTGTGTACTCCCATCCTTGGGTTCACTCGGTGCTAAATCCTATTCCCATCTAAATAGACACTGAACATGATTTACTGAACTTTACTAAACTGAATTAACTGAGTTTCATTGACTGACGGAATTGTACTGAGATTACTTAATTTCTTAGATTTCAGAGATTACTGAGTTTTCCTGAGTCACGTGACTAACTGAGCTTTATGGACATGGCTCAACCTAAAGTATTTTGAAAACATGACACTGGCTGTAGGACAGAACTAAATTGTTGGGTACAAGTACCCCCAAGACTCGATAGCATGAAACTGACAAAGCATGACTTTCTTGAATACATGACTATCATCACAATCCATAATACAATATGTTGGATATTTCATGAAGTCGAAGTTCTAAAGCACCACAAGGGTTACACTTATATCCATAATTTATTGACTAAGGTATTTCATCAAATACTTGACATGTATGAACTTGTACATGAATGGGGATTTCATATTATTATACTAGTATGACACTTTTCCTTCACATAGGCATTTAATCAAACACATGGGGAGCATGCTTTGGTTATATAATCATCAACATATCTGATAATCATGGATACATCAATCAATATGTAAGTTTAAGGGTTTATCTTGATTATTATGCAGATTACCACTTCCTAGGGTCAATTATTGGAAAATGTAATTTCAAACATGAATCAAAACCCCACAGCATTATCAACATGAATTTCAATTCAATTTAAATCGTGAACACTCATAAATACACAAATCTTAGATTTTGAAAAGAGATTCTTGAGCTTCATGAGTGAAAGGGACCCATGAATCTACATATGACATACCTTGATTGTGAGTTTCATGAAGTCCTTGGACATGAAAAACTTGAATCTCTTAGTTTTATGAAGAATGATTTGGATCTTGTTCTTTGGGATTATCTTTGAGAAAAAACCCTAATTTGATGTGGTAGATGGATAATGAACTTGTGAGCCTTGGTATGATATAATTAGGGGTTAAAATGGGTGGAAATGAACCAAATACCCTTTTAAAAATGACTTTAAAATAACTGAGCAAACTATGTGACGGCTGGTGCAATGGTTCATCGCTGAGTTGACAGTCCGTCGGTCCTGATCGTCACTCCTGGGCAGAATAAGGGTTCATTTTCTCTGCTACGATGGCTTGAGCGATAGTCTATCGCTAGATAGACGTTCCTTCGGCCTGAGCTGTCACCCTAAGGCAGAATGTGGTTTTACTGCCTCCTCTACGATTGTCTGGGCTACGGTCCGTCTCTAGCTCGACGGTCCATCAGCCCTCATCGTCGCACCTGGGCTATTTTGATTGCTTTTAATAAAACAGCTATAACTTTTACCCGATACCGAATTTGGAGAAAATTGGAATCATTGGAAAGCTAATTCAATTTCCCAATTAACAAAAGTGAAAATCTCAAAAAAATTCCATATATATAAAAGTGGATTCATCTTTCAAAGTAAGTTTCTAACATTCTTGAGATGATTTCAAGCTTGGTATAAGTAATTGGTAGTACAATATCTCTCCCTTGAGAAAATTAATCCTCGAATGATACTGAGTGAGAGGGGAAACTATAAATTGACGTATATACTGAACATGAATAATTGGAACATTATCTCATGACTGACATGACTAATAACTGGATATATATCTACTGAACATGCATATCTGATGCTTGAGTAACTGATTTATGAATGCATGACTGAGTGTTCTGATAAACCAAGGTCCTCAAAATGAGAATTTATGTTTGATGCATGATTATATAACTGAACTGATACATGAATGCATGACTGACTATGCAATGGTACTTAATACCAAGTTTATAATGGAATTCTGAACATGAACTATATACCAAGCTTGTCACTAAAATCTAAACATGTTACTGAAAAGCTTAAGGAGAACTGTTACCTTGACCTAGATTTGAGTTGGCAGAGAAGAGGTGAGGATACTTGGTACACATGTCTGCTTCTACTTCCCAAGTATCTCCCTTAATGGACTGATTTCGTCAACGAACTTTGACTAGAGGGACTTCTTTGTTCCTCAGTCTACGAGTCTAGTTGTCAAGAATTTTGACTAAAATCTCTTCATAAGAGAGGTTCTGAACATCTATGCTCTAAATAGGGACTACAACTATTGGGTCACCTATGCAATTCTTGAGCAAAGAGACATGCAAGACTGGATGAAAAGAGGCTAGATCTAAAGGCAATTCAAGCTCATAAACTACCTTGCGTACATCTACATAAGACTTCTATCGGCTCTGAGTCTGAGACCTCACAAACTTTGAACCAACCGATTGGAGATCTGCATCTCCTACCATAGAGAGCTTCGAATGTAGCTATCCAAATAATGGAATGATAGATGTTGTCTTATGCAAACTCAATCAAAGGCAAGTGGTCATCCCAACTACTCTTGAAATCGATTGCACACGCCCTTAAAATATCCTCTAAAGTTTGAATGGTCCTTTCTGCTTGACCATCTGTCTGAGGATGAAAGGTTGTACTGAGATGAACATGGGTATCAAGACCCTTTTGGAATGGTTTCTAGAAATAAGAGGTGAGCTGGGTACCTCTGTCTGAGATAATAGATAATGAAACACCGTGCAATCTGATCAACTCTCTGATGTAGAGTTTGGCGTAATCCTTGACTGAATAAGAGGTATGGACTGGAAAGAAATGATCTTATTTGGTCATCCTATCTACAATGACCCAAACTGAATCTTACTGGCAACGAGTATGAGGCAAACCTATTACGAAGTCTATGTTCACTTCTTCCCACTTCCAAGTAGGAACACTAAACTCCTACATAGAACCACTAGGTTTTTGATGCTCAATCTTAACCTATTGACATGTAGAGCACTTAACCACAAACTCTTTAACATCTTTCTTCATCCCACTCCACCAATAGATTTCTCAGAAGTTGCGGTACATCTTTTTGGCCCCTGGATGAATAGAGTAGCGTATACCATATGCTTTTACAAGAATTTATTGCATTAAGTCGTCTATACCTGGACTACACAGATGACCCTTACAACACAGAGCACCATCTTCCCCTTGGGACAAAACCTCTACTTTTGAATCCTTGACTGACTCTTTCAACTTGACTAGACTGGAATCTCTATCTTGCTTTTCTTTCACCTCGAAAACTAGAGATAATTATGAACTACTCTATCCTCAACATGAACAACATTACCCATAGACAGTCTACGGAGAGCGTCGGCCACAACGTTTGCCTTGTCCGGATTATAAAGGACACTCATGTCATAATATTTCAAGAGCTCTAACCACCTTCTCTAACGAAGACTGAGATCTTTTTGAGAAAAGACATACTGAAGGCTCTTATGATCTGTGACCATATTTACATGAACTTTGTATAGATAATGCCACAAAATCTTTAAGACAAAAACTACGGCTGCTAACTCAAGATCATGATTAGGATAATTCTTCTTACGAGGCCTAAGCTGTCTAGAGGCGTAGGCTATGAATTCAACATGCTGCATAAAGACACAACCCAAACCTACTCTGGATGCATCACAATACACTAAGAACCCATCTGAGCCCTCTAGAAGAGCCAAAACTGGAGCTGAGGTGAGTCGAGTCTTCAACTCTTGAAAACTCTTCTCACAAGGATTTGACCACTGAAACTTGATTTTCTTCTAAGTCAATCTGGACATAGGGGAGGCAATAGAAGAAAATCACTAACTAAATCATCTATAATAGCTAGTCAAACCCAAGAAACTACTAATATCTGATGGAGAGACAGGTCTAGGCTAGTTTCTTACCACTTCGGTCTTTTGAGAATCAACCCTAATGCCATCACCAGAAATAATATGACCAAGGAATGCTACCGACCTTAGCCAAAATTCGCACTTACTAAAATTAGCGTATATCAGATGATCTCTGAGAGTCTAAAGTACAATTCTGAGATGGTCTGCATGATCACACTTACTGCAGGAATAGACCAGAATGTCATCTATGAAGATTATGAAAAACATGTCCAAGTACTGCTTGAACACCCGGTTAATCAAGTCCATGAAAGTTGTTAGGGCATTGGTAAGACCAAAGGATATGACTAAGAATTTGAAGTGACTATACTGAGTATAGAAAGCTATTTTTGGTATGTCACATTCTCTGACTCTGAGCCGATGATAGCCTGATCTAAAGGTCTATCATAGAGAAATACCTGGCACCCTAAAGATTATCAAACAAGCCATTGATTCTGGGAAGTGGATACATGTTCTTGACCGTGACTTTATTTAGTTGATGGTAATCAATCATATCTTGAGAGCACTATCTTTCTTACGCACGAATAAAATGGGTGTACCCTACGGGGACATACTGGGCCTGATAAACCCCTTATCTAAGATATCCTTCAACTGCTCTTTCAGTTCATTAAGTTATATTGGTTCCATTTGTATGGCAGAAATAGATATAGGCTGAGTATTTGGAAGAAGATCAATATCAATGTCTCCCTTTTGGGAGGAATTCCTGAAAGATCTTCGGGAAAGACATCTGAATATTCATTCACTACTGGGAGTGATTCAAGACTAGGAGTTTCAAAGCTATAGTCCTTAACATGAACTAGATAATAGACACACCCCTTGATATCATTTTCCTTGCCCAAATGTAGGAAACAAGTTGATCTCTAAAAGTCAAAGTGCTACCCCTCCACTCTAGGACATGTTCATTCAGAAACTGAAGTTGGACTATTTTGTTTCTGCAGTCAATTATGGCATAAAAGAAATGAAGCCAATCCATTCCCAGAATGACATCAAAATTAGGTATCTCTAATTCGACTAAGTCTGCTAAGTGACTTTCTTAAATATCATAATCGAGCAGTTTTTGTATACCCGTCAGGCTATGATAGTTTTACCTACTGAGGTCAAGACTGAAAGGGGTTCTTCAAGAATTTTGGGATTGGTTTTGAAATCAACTACTATATAGGAAGTAACAAAAGACAAAAAAGCTCGTGGATCTAGGAAAGCGTAAAAATGCACATGAAAGATCTGTAACTTACCAGTAACCACATCAGGAGAATTTTCCAAATCTTGTCGGGACTAAAGAGCACAAAGTCCTTTTGGGCGTTGCCTACTAGTAGCACTGGAGGTGGCACCCTGCTGATTTGGGCGACCTGACTAAGTTGGGGAATGGTTTTGCTGACCCTAATAACCTAACTGGGGACAATATCTTACTCTTTGACCTAGCTTACCACATCCAAAATAGACATTGCTACGTGCTCTATAAGAATCCTTATGGTTCTGACCACAAGTCTGACAAAAGGGATTAGTTTGGGCATTGCTGACACTACCCTGAGACTTAGAACCTGGAGTTCTATCTCTATTACCATACCTGAACTTACAAACTAGAGCACTATCTAAAGAAAGAGATGGAGCTGCTAATTTAGGATGAAATTGAGAATGGTTTCCTACTTCTGATTTGGGCTGAGAAAAGTTGAAACTACCTGTCCTTGCTCTCTTATTCTGCTTCTCTCTCATTTTAATCTTTTGCTTCTCTATCTGTTGAGCATGAGTCATAAGCCTAGTGATGTTCATGTCACTATTCAACATCATTGACCTACACTCGTTGACCACACTGTCATTCTTCACAAAGATAAACTTACTCATCTTGGCCCTGCTGTCTGTAACCATATAATGAGCATACATGTCTAATTGAGTTAACTTAAGAGAATAATATTTCACCATCATCTTGCCCTGCCTGAGGTTGATAAATTCTAACCCCTTAGCTTCTCTCAGCTCTATAGGAAAGAATCTATCTAAGAATGCGGTGACAAACTCGTCCCACTCAATAGGCCTTACATCATCTGGCCTTTCTGACATTCACAGTTTAAACCAAGTGTGAGAAACATCCTGCAACTGATATGCATCTAGCTTCATACTCTCATTACAATTAACCCCCATGATATCCATAAACTTCTGAACCTGGTCAAGGAATTCCTGAGGGTCCTCATGTGACTTAGACCTGAGAAAGGGTGAATTATTCATTCGTGTGAAGTCCCAAATCCTGGCTGCAGCTGAATTGGCCACTGCATTGGTAAGAATGATAGATGGTCATTCATTCTGAGCAACAACTGATTGAGAAATAGTAGTGAATGAAGCTCTGAACTCTGCATGAGAAACATGCTTGCCCAAAGTATCTTCGGGCTGAGGGGCTGGCTGATTCCTGTTTCTTCTTTTGGGAGGCATGTTCTGTAGAAGAAAGGGGGAAATGAATTAGACCAGACTAAGAGATTTACTAGAGATTATGATCATGGGAACGATATGAATACTACAAGAAATGAAACTATTCCTAAAAATCTTGTAGCCTCTTGTACATAAATTTAGCGCACAACACAACATTGCACAAGACTCTACTAGATGTGACTTTCTGACTTTTTAGGACTCTATTAAACCCTAGGCTCTGATACCAAGTTTGTAATGCTCTGAATCTCTTACCTTGAATACTACATGGTGCTCATGACCCCGAAATACCAAAAGCGAACCCATGACTGATATTTATACCTGAACACTGCATAATATAGTGAATAAATATGGAAATAAAGGCTGAAATACCATATGGTTCAAAACTGTAACATTACTAATAAAAATTAACATTTGAAAAGGATATGAAATACCCAAAATATCTAAAATAACTATCTAAACATGCTAGTTTGAAAAGCCTCTAACTGACTAAACTGTCTGAATAATGATTTGATTGGACATGTCCCCAACTAACTCCAACTACTGAAATAAATTAACTAATAAAATAATAAAGTAATGGTTTTGTCCTCGAAGTATGAGGACTCACTGCTAACTTTGACTGTTGAGACTAAAATGCTATTGATGCTTTGGAGCTCCTGCTTCTGAACCTATGGTATGAAACACCATAGCACAAATACGTCAGTACATTTGAATATACTGGACTGCATGTAAGGTAGGATGAATGCAAAGGTTTCACATGTATGAACTATACTAACTAACTTAATAACATAAGCGTGAGAATATATACATAAATATATATTAACTATCATAGTGTTCATAATAACATGATTACTGAATCTGAGTACTGATAACATGAGATACAGATAACAGTGTAACTAAAATAACTAATACTGAGCGACTATATCTGACAGTTTAGTTTTAGAGAGAACTAGCTGAGTTTTGTACTATTCTGAGTTAACTGTACTGACAGTCCTAAATCCTGTAAAACTATCTTAGTTCTATTACTAAGACTGAATGACTGTATCTGACAACCTTGATTCTATACCAAAACTATGGTAAGTAGTCATCTAACTGATATGCCCAAAATAATACATTATAGTAGAGTTGGGGTCCAATCTGTAACCCCAATTGGAAGTGTGTCAATACCGTACCACTGGTAAGGACAAGCTGTGGGTGACCTTCATTTGATGGTGTCCCCAAAAGAGAATGGTAGCCCCTCATCTAACAGTGCTTATCCACCTCATCAACCCTTATCTGGCAGTGCTGATGTCTCAACCTATATTGGTTACATAGTTCTGGAATGCAAGGATGACTAATAAGAATCATGCCCTCATCTGACAGTGTGTGTTCCAATCCTTGGGTTCACTTGGTTCGAAATCCTACTCCCATCTGAATAGATACTGAACATGATTAATTGAACTACACTAAACTAAATTAATTGAGTTCCATTATTTGACGGAATACTACTGAGATTACTGAATTTCTGAGATTTCTGAGATTATTTAGTTTAATGAGTTTTCCTGAGTCACATGACTGACTGAGTTCTATGGACATGGATCGATTGAGAGTATCTTGAAAACATGACTCTGGCTCTAGGCTCACAGCTAAATTATCGGGTACAAGTACCCCCAATACTCGATAGCATGAAACTAACAAAGCATGAATTTCTTGAATACATGACCAATATCACAATCCATAATACAATAAGTTGGAGATTTCATGAAGTAGAGTTCTAAAGCAGCACAAGGGTCATACATATATCGATAATTCATTGACTATGGCATTTCATCAAACACTTGACATGTATGAACTGGTATATGAATGGCTATTGCATATTATTAAACTAGTATGACACTTTTCCTTCACATAGGCATTTAATCAAACACATGGCGAGCATGCTTTGGTTATACAATCATCAACACATCTGATAATCATGGATACATCAATCAATGTGTAAATTTAAGGGTTTATCATGATTATTATGCAAATCACCACATCCTAGGGTCAATCATTGGAATATGTAAATTCAAACATGAATCAAAACCCCACAACATCATGAACATAAATTTTAATTCAATTTAAATCATAAACATTCATAAATACATAAATCTTGGATTTTGGAAAGAGATTCTTGAGCTTCATGTTATAAAGGGACCCATGAATCAACACATGACAAACCTTGATTGTGAGTTTCTTGAAGTCCTTAGACTTGAAAAACTTGAATCTCTTAGTTTCTTGTATAATGATTTGGATCTTTTTCTTGGGGATTATCTTTTAGAGAAAACCATAATTTAATGTTATAGATGGATAATTAACTTATTAGCCTTGGTATGATATAATTAGGGGTTAAAACGGGTAGAAAAAGATCTAAATACCCTTTTAAAAATGATTTTAAAATAACTGAGCGAACTTTGCGATGGTGTGTGCGATGGTCCATCGCTGGGTCGATGGTCCTTCGGTCCTGACCGTCGTACCTGCGAAGAATAAGGGTTCACTGTCACTGTTGTGACGCCTTGGGTGATGGTCTGTTGCTAGTTCAACATTCCATTGGCCTGAGCTCTCGCCCTTAGGTAGAAGGTGGTCTTATTGCCTCCACTGCGACGGTTTAGGCGATGGTCCATTGCTAGCTCGACGGTCCGTCGGCCATCATCATTGCACCTGGGTAGTTTTAACTGCTTTCTATAAAAGGGCCATAACTTTCTACCCCGATACTAGAGTTGGACAAAATTGGTATCATTGGAATGCTAATTCAATTTCCCACTCAACAAAATTGAAAATCTAAAAAAAATCCATGTATATAAAAGTGCATTTATCTTTCAGAGTAAGTTTCTAAAATTCTTGATATAATTTCAAGCTAGGTAGAAGTACAGGGTATTATATTTTGAAAGGAATAAGTGACTTTGTATATAATGGGTTTGAGTCCCACAGACTATGAAGCGAATGATTGATTCATAATGAGCATGATGTGTGTTATATCCTTGTATTATGCTTGTTCTAACTTGTTTGAAAGTTGTTTGAAGTCTAATAATATGTTAGCTTATGTTTATTGCTTATCTTACACATCATTTACGGATGAAAGATCAAAGTGGTGGAGAATTGAAACACCTATACTTTGAAGCAATGAAAAAATCCCTCAATTTGTGTCTCTAGACTTGGTACGACTGTGGGTAAGACTCGTAGCCTTTAGATATGAGTTTGAAACCCCCTATCATACCCTAGAAAGTGCCGTAGGGGTCAATCACTGTCTAGGTATGTGTGAGGCTTTGATAAATTGTACCTTAAGGTACGAATCGTACCAAGAATAATCAGATAAAATGATGCCTCAATCAAAAGTTGACTGGTTTTTGTACAGTTGATGGATATGAGATAGGGTTTAGTTATACCCTTTCGATATAACTCAAAAGTATATGTTCATATCCTTAATAGTTTGTGTAAACTAGGAGATGCCTAGGGTAAAAGTCAGGTTACTCCACATACTCTAGGGTACGACTACTTAAGTGAGTCGTATGGTGAGTCATACCCATGGATGGGTTCAATTTTTAGATTCTAACTAAGAGCCTTGTGATCATTTCCCATGTATAAAACCCTAAACCCTATCACTATATAAGTGTGTGTAGCCTCCTAAACATCCATTTTTTATGGATCAAACACCCAAAATATTCACTCAAGCTCATCTTTGAAGGATTGAAGGATAGGGTTTCAAGGGTGATCTTCAAGAGGCAAAGTGAAGTCAATATTCTTAGTGATTGAAGTTTTCTAAGGTATGTAAATCTTCCCCATGCTAAATAACCCTAAAATAATGTATTTCAAACTTGTATTAGTAAGTGTACATGGTGGTTTTTAAATTAAATTAAAAAGGTTTTATTTCCAAATGAGGAATAATGATGATTCCTGGTTAGACTTATGTTTATACATGTTAATGCTGGTAGTTTGCACATATAAATTCTTGTTGTATGTTGTATAACATCTGGGTCTTAAGAACCCCTAGTTTTGATTATTTCTACCATGAAATTGGCCTTGGTAAGGCATATACACAAGGTGTTTGTGAAAATGTCTAAGTGAGATGTTTAGTTATATAATTATGATGTTTTATACTAGGGCAATGGCCCAATAAATCAAAATGCTTGATAATTGATACTCTGATGGTAAAATGAGCCATGTATTGTGTAATTGATGACACTGATGGTTTGATGAATAAGAAGTGGTTAAATTACCTAACATGAAAATGAATTTGAATTGTTTATTAAACTAAATTGTGGTATAGGGTTGCTAATGTAGTATTAATGGATCAAATGGGTATTCAGGACCATAGTTTGAATTGTAAGATGATTTGAAGTAAGGTAGTGGCCTATTTAAATGGTTGAGCAACTAAGATACCATGGCCACCATGTGGTCATGTATGGTGTTGAAATTGAATAAATATGTTAAAGTCTTTATGTGTGAAATTGAATATATACGGATGCATTTACAAAGGGTTAGAGTTCCAATATTGACTAATGATAGTCATGACGACTTGATGTTAAAGTACCTTGTCTAATGAAATTGTTTGTGGTAAAAATCCCCTGCATAATGAGATCTTATAAGGTTGAAGTGCCTCACCAGATAAATTGGCTTGGGGTTAAAGTCCTCCATTTAATATGGAATGAGGTTAGAGTCCCTTGCCAAATATGTGAGCATATGGTTAGAGTCCCTTACTTGAACTAATGTGTGTGAGTGATTAGAGTCCCTCACTTATATTAATATGTGTGAGTGGTTAGAGTCCTCACTCAAATAGATGTGTGTTGTTATATTTCTTAACTTGACATTATGTGAATATGGTTAAAGTCCTATGCCGAATGAGAAATGCCTGAATCTATATGTGCGGAAGGTTAGAGTCCTCCATTGCATGTATGATGAATGAGTGCTTTCAAAGTATTCATAAGACTTGCCCCTTTGTTAGTATCTGATATGTCTATATGTATAGATAAGGTTATGAAAGTGATTGTATATTATATGTATTGACTTGTTGAAAAATGATGCTATTTTATCCTTATCGTTGAGTTACATGCTAGTTTTCCAATCAGAAACTAATCCCGGACACTATGTCCCCAAGCGACATAAAGGCCAGAGCATTTTTTTCTCTTCCTTCACAGTGATTAGGAAATCAAAGCAGTTCATGCATTGGCTTGGATTTGTGAGGTTCCTTACCTCGAAAGACATTCCTTCTTGGTCTCCTATCTTAAGACTTAGTCTTATTTTGACTTGCTTTGGCTATTGTCGGGAGCGTGTACCGACACATACATTTCTAAAATTTTGTTTGTGTAGAGGTATTATGAAGGACTGTGGACTTGGGTATATTGGTTAGTTGATGAATCTAATGAAGTGTTAAGATAGTTATGACTTGTAGTTTGTTTTTTACATCTCATTATGCGGTCAGGATTCACCAGACCCTTGTGATTGATGTGATGATTATGATGGGTTATTAAGGCGACCTCCGGTTCATGTAGGCTTGAGATTCCCATACGACATGGCCCAATTTTAGGGCGTGTCCAAAAAAGATGTTAAGAATAACACATACCTCAAGTACAATTATTAGGAATGGGGAACAATAATGGAAATCTAGATTTTATGTCCTCTCTAGCTTCCCACATAACTCCTTTCACCAAAATCAACATCTAATGTTAAAATTTAGTGTCTATCAACCATCAAACATTACTACCAGAGTACCCCACATAAAATATATATATGGTCTACCCCACAAAGAGGTCACCTTAAATTCCTTATTCACTAGCTGATAACCTCTACACATTTATAGAAAGCTATCCTCCTAACACACAAAAGAATAGAACACCCTAGAGAGAAAAACTATGGTGGACAAACCCTTATCAAGAAGTTCTTTAAACTGCTCCTTAAGTTCTTTCAACTCTGCCAGAGCCATTCCGTAAGAAAGGATAGACATAGATGAGTGTACGAAAAAAGATCAATACTCAAAATAAATTTTCCCATAAGGAGGGACACCATTAAGATCATAAAGGAACACCTCAATAAAAATTCACAGACCACAGGGATAGACATCAAAGGAGGTCCTTCAGATCTAGAATCCTTAACATACACCAGATGGTAGAGGCACCCTTTTGTAGATAAATTTTTGGGCTTTAAGATATGAAATGAACCTTCACTTAGGCACTAGAAAACTACCTTCAATAGGCTCATTTGGGGAATGGAAACTGACCCTACGGGTCCGACAATATAGAGACGCATAGCAAAAAATGCTACAAATCCATCCCTAATATCACATCAAATTCTACCATGTCCAGCTCTATTAGATCTAGCTAGGTTTTCCTACCATGGACTGATATCACACTGCCCCTATAGACCCTTCAGCCTTAATGGAGTCACCCACCGGGGAGGACACAAAAAAAGGTTCCAGAATACATTAAGGGTCAAAATAAAAATAAATAGCCACATAAGGGATAACACAAAAGAGAGTAGACCACGAATTATGAAAACAAAACACATTACGGGGCAAGAGTCATAACATACCAGCAATGACATATGGTGATGCCTCAGAATCCAGCTGGTTTCAAAGAGTATAAAGATAATTTCAGCTAGTGTCGGTATAGGAATTAGCTCTCCTTAATTAAACCATCGAAGAGCTAGCAATTGGAATTTTATTGGATCCAATAGCAACACCGACTGAAGGATAATATCAATAAATATAACTGGGTTGACAACTCTTCCAGTATCAATTCTTACCCTCCCAAGAAAATCTAAGAAGCCTCTGACCATAAAACTAGAAAAGAGGATAGGGAGGTATTAACCGAGCTCTACTAGATTATACTAGGAACCTTGTGCCCTAGGGTTTACACCCTTTTGAAAATTATGATCACCGGATGAATTTGGGTTAGGGTCTCTAGCCGATGGGTATGGACCAGAATTTCCATTGCTCCTTCCCTTAGTCCACTTTCTCCCATATCTATTACTATTGTAATAACCCCCACCCTGGTCTAAATATTTGTACTTCTTTTGCCTCCTCTCAAATATTTTAGCCTATTTCCTTCTCCCACTAATAAGACCAGACTAGACTGACAGAGAACTACTATCTGGGCTAATATATGAATAGAATGGTTGAACTCAACATTAGACATTTCCTCTTGTGGTTTCCGAGGAGTACTAAGGGGAACCGATTAAACTCCACTAGGGAAATCAGAAGTAGTGACCCTAGATCGGATCTGTACCCCCGGGGTAGGACGAGTTTCGTCCATATTGTCCTTAGATGAGATAAAAGAGTTACCACGAGCATCATATTTTCTCATAGGCATGATATAAAAAGAGAACATATGGGAATTAGAGGAGATTTTATGACCTTAGAATCTATAGCCCAAAGAATAGATCAAAAGAAATGGAAAGTTTCTGAAATTCCTTTAGCCTCCCCCTTATAAGTGTGGCGCGCTATACATCAATAAAAGAGTCTATACCTAAGATGACCTTGTTGGACACCCAATGACACAAAACATAGGCTCGAATACCATCTGTAATGACCTAAAACAAGACTTGGTAGTAACAGATATCTCAAGTCCTTTGGGGAAAGGAGATCACCCCCTTACACCTACCAAAAAAACAACATCCATAATATCAGATGAATTTTGAATATATAACAAGATAACATATGGATAATATTAAAGATGTTTAAACCATGTCGATAATCCGTCAACCAAAAATTGGCCAAATGACATACCAACAACACCCAAGCCCACAATAATCCAGCAAAACCTTCTAAACAAAGGACAAAAACTGAATACCAATAAAGTGCCAGGACATGCCCCTAACAATAGACAAAACAAGTCTAAACAATCTAAAAAATAAGAGACTAAAACATGATATTTAGAGTTTTGATGTATGGAATCTCACCACATCAATATCAACTCACGAAACTAACCCTAAATTAGAATCTCTAGGCAGGAGTAGTAGAGGAATTGCCAATTCCTGCATCGTATGAGGATATAGCATCCGACGATAGTTAGAGGTATGAACGCTAGTATGTAAATTAGGGATAAGGATAACATAATGACATGATGAACTGTTTCAAACTCATTCAAAATCCAATGCATATAATAAAATACATATACATATAAATATATATCATATACCGAGATATTGAGCGAGGTTTAACATGAACTTTAAAAATTTTACTGGGATTGTGTAGCTCAATTGTAATATAATAGTACCCATGGGCTATATGGGACACAACTCTCACCCTATGTTCGGGCTCCAGTGCATGTAGCCATGTGAAACAGAGAAAAATCATATATATATATATATATACACGAGGGAATCAAACCCTCCAACCATATACAAAATTGAATTGTGCACTCGATCAAGAAATATGATATGGGGTACTCGAACCCTCCAATCATTAAAATAACAATAAGGTGTACTCAAACTACCTGGTCATAAGCAAGGGGACTCAGATACTCAATATATAACAACTCCCACATCGGCTTGCACGATTTCTAGTATTGATTACTCGGACCTCCACTTTCGTGATTCATCCACACAGTCCTTTTTTAAAGCCCAATGAAAAACTTTTATCGCACATTTCTATTTTCACTAAAAAATTACACACCAAGGCATCACATTTGTATCATCATATCAACCTTGCTTGCAAGCTAATTTCATCATGCCATGTCTTCTTTTCAACTAACTGTGACACAAACCCATATGTCAAAAGATATTCAAGCAATCAATCATTTAAGACTCGAATCCATTTAATCAACTGAACTTATAAGGTTCCAACAACAACAACAACAACAAACCCAGTGTATTCCCACATAGTGAGGTCTGGGGAGGGTAAAATGTACGCAGTCCATACCTCTACCTCTAAAGAAGTAGAAAGGCTGTTTCCGATAGACCCCCGGCTCGAGACACGGGATACTACACAAATACATAGTAAAGCATGGAACAAGATGGCATAACATAAATACGACACCCACAAGTAATAGAAAACAGGGAAAAGTAA